>NC_090656.1:120075154-120375154 GCF_040937935.1 Hyperolius riggenbachi
CTCCCCAGCTCTAGTAGTGATCCTGCTTACCCCAGCACCCACACTGACCTATCACTTCCCCAGCACCCACAGTGATCTATCTTTCCCTTCCCCAGCAACTACCCTCCTGTTCCCTGCAGCACACACAGGGATCTCCCATTGCAAAAGCAGCACCACAGTGACCTCTCCCACCACTAGCACCAACAGTGACCTCTCCCAACACCCAGCATCCACCATGACTTCTCACTCCTCCAGTAACCCACACTGACTTCTCCCAGCACACACAGTGACCTCCCCTTCCTCCAGCACCCATACTGACGTCTACCTTCCACAGCAACCACAGCAACCTACCCTTCACCCAGCACCCACACTGATCTCTCCTTCCCTCAGCAACCACACTGACCTCTACCTCCCCTAGCAGCAACTATGCCATTCACAGAAGCACCCACAGTGACCTTCCCTTCGTCCAGCACCCATAATGACCTCTACCTCCCCCAAGACCCACAGTGACCTCCCCCAAAGGACCCACAGTGGCCTCCCTTTCCTCCAGCATCCATATTGACCTCTACCTTCCACAGCACCCACAGTTACTTCTTCCCCCCGCCCCCCCCCAGCACCCAGTTACTTCTCCCCCCCAGCACCCACAATGACCTACCCTTTCCCCAGCACCCACACTGACCTCTACCTCCCCCAGCAACCACACTGACCTCTACCTACCCTAGCAGCAACTATGCCATTCATATCAGTACCCACAGTGACCTTCCTCCCCCTGTACCCACAACAATCCCACCAATATTAAGCACCCACATCACACTCAACCAGTAACCCCCACTATAACAAGCCCCCAGTACTTGCACCAAGCACCCTGCACCCGATACTCTTGTCTGGCCTCCATATGGCACTTAGTACTTGCATCAAACAGACACATGACACTCACTACCTGCTCCCCTTCACCCTATAGCTGGCACCCAGTACTCACACCTACATGGCACAGTACTTGCACCCAGCCCTGACATGGCACCCACTACTCACATCTGCACACAGCCTCCACATGGCACCCACTATCTGCACCCACTTAACCAGTACTAGCACTCTAAGTACCTGCACTCAGAACCCACATGACACACAATGCCCACCCATAGCTAGCACCCAGTGCAGGCATGGTACCAAGTATTTGCACCTATGTGATACTCAGTTGCTGCACCCAACACCCACATGTTTTATCTGCAGTAGTTCCAGTTGCACTAAGCCTCCACTTGGTGCCCAGCACAAACACCAAGCCCTCACATAAAATCCAGTACATGCACCCAGAACTCACAAGGGGCTGAGTACCAGCAATCAACAACTACATGATGCTTGATACCCACTTATACAGCCGGAATCCACATGGCATCCTGTGCCAGCACCCAGAACCCACATGGCACCCAGCATCTGCATTTAGCATCCACATGACAACAAATACCCCACTAGCCAGCACCCATCACCAGGGCCGGATTTGTACTTTTTACCGCCCTAGGCCAACTATGCCGTCTGTATGGTTGTTACCTCTGTGTGCCCCAATGAGAATTCTCCTTATTTTCCATCATTGGTTTCACAGCCAATAGCTATTTTAGTAATATGCATATAGATTATAAGTTATGTTTTCCTTAAGAACTTTTTTAAGTTATGTTTGCCATCTTGTTAATGATGGGCCCATTTATTGTGTTACCATGTGAGTTAGGCTGATGTGTACAGTACCTTCAGGATAGAGCTTACATGTCTTGCAGGGATGACAAGTACAGGACAGAGAGTTCAAATGTTAAAGCTGTCCTTGTAGATAGGGATGGCTGCATAAAACAGCTTTACTGCCCTTCAATGAGCCGCCCCTAAATTTCTAGTGCCCTAGGCCATGGCCTATGTGGCCTTGCCAGAAATCCGGCCCTGCCCATCACTCATATGGCACCATGTACTCACTCCCAATACCCAATTGGCACTCAGTATTTGCACCTAGTACCCACATGACACCCTATACCCCCCATAATCCGCACCCACATGAGACAGTACTCACGCGGCACCATGTTACCAAGCCATTATATGCTCTTAGTACCAATCCATGGCCAGAACCCAAATAGCACCCAGTACCCACCCTTGGTCCGAACCCATATGAGACTCAGTACTCACACATGGCAATCCCTACCAGTGCAGTTTCTAGGCTAAAATGCACCCAGGGCGAGGGTGTAAAAATTGCGCCCCCCCCCAGGCAAGGTATGGGTGCCCGCAGTATAGGTTAGCCAGGTCTAGTTGCACTTAGTATAGGTCCCCCCAATATAGGTAGCCAAGAATAGGTACCCCAGTATAGGTAGCCAGGCATAGGTGAGCCAGTATAGTTGCCCCCGCTATAGGTTAGCCAGGTAGGTGCCTCCAGTATAGGTAGCCAGTATAGTTGCCCCCAGTATAGGTTAGATAGGCAGGTGCCCCCGGTATAAGTTAGATAGGTAGGTGCCCCAGTACAGGTTAGCTAGGTGGGTGCCTCTAATATAGGTAGCCAGAATAGTTGCCCCCAGCATAGGTTAGATAGGTAGGTGCCTGCAATATAGGTAGCCAGTATGGTTACCACCTGTATAGGCTAGCTAGGTAGGTGCCCCCAATACAGGTTAGATAAGTGCCCCCAGTATAGGTTAGATAGGTAGCTGCCCCCCCAGTATAGGTTAGATAGGTAGCTGCCCCCTCAGTATAGGTTAGATAGGTAGCTGCCCCCTCAGTATAGGTTAGATTAGGTAGCTGCCCCCTAGTATAGGCTAGATTAGACAGGTGCCCCCCAGTATAGGCTAGATTAGGTAGCTGCCCCCTCCCCAGTATAGGTTAGATAGGTAGGTGCCCCCCAGTATAGGTTAGATTAGGTAGCTGCCCCCCCAGTATAGGTTAGGTAGGTGCCCTCCAGTGTAGGTTAGATTAGGTAGCTGCCCCCCAGTGTAGGTTAGATTAGGTAGCTGCCGCCCAGTGTAGGTTAGATTAGGTAGCTGCCCCCCAGTGTAGGTTAGATTAGGTAGCTGCCCCCCAGTGTAGGTTAGATTAGGTAGGTGCCCCCCAGCGTAGGTTAGATTAGGTAGCTGCCCCCAGTATAGGTTAGATAGGTAGCTGCCCCCCCAGTGTAGGTTAGATTAGGTAGCTGCTCCCCAGTGTAGGTTAGATTAGGTAGGTGCCCCCCAGCGTAGGTTAGATTAGGTAGCTGCCCCCCAGTGTAGGTTAGATTAGGTAGGTGCCCCCCAGCGTAGGTTAGATTAGGTAGCTGCCCCCCAGTATAGGTTAGATTAGGTAGCTGCCCCCCAGTGTAGGTTAGATTAAGTAGGTGCCCCCCAGTGTAGGTTAAATTAGGTAGGTGCCCCCCAGTGTAGGTTAAATTAGGTAGGTGCCCCCCAGTGTAGGATAGATTGGGTAGCTGCCCCCCAGTATAGGTTAGATAGGTAGCTGCCCCCCAGTGTAGGTTAGATTAGGTAGCTGCCCCCCAGTGTAGGTTAGATAGGTAGCTGTCCCCTATAATGGAGGGGGGAGCCGGAGACGCTGGGAGGGCAGCCCGACCTCTCCCTCTCCTCTCCCGGGCCGCCCTCCGTGCTCCCCCCTCAGATGCATAGTCAGTGAGCAGGCAGGAAGCGCTCTTTACAACTCACCTGCCTGGCTCCAAGCGCTGCTCTCTCGACGCCGGTCTTTTCCTCTCTGTATACATGCTGATACAAACGCTGCTTCCGGCTAAACAGGAAGCAGCGTGTGTATCAGCATCTATGCAGAGAGAGGAGACCGGCGGCGAGAGAGCAGCGCTTGGAGCCAGGCAGGTGAGTTGTAAAGAGCGCTTCCTGTCTGCTCATTGACTATGCATCTGAGGGGGGAGCATGGAGGGCGGCCCGGGAGAGGAAGGGACAGGTCGGGCTGCCCTCCCCGCGGCTCCGGCTCCCCCCTCCATTATAGCGCCCCCCTCCCAACAGCGCCCCGGGCGGCGGCACGCCCCTAGAAACGGGCCTGCTCCCTACTCACTCATGTCCAGCACTCACATGGCTCCCACTATTGTTTATTACCATCTGCTACTTATTCAGCACCCAATACTGCTTAGCACCCACTTCAAATAAACACCCAATACAATCTAGACCTTGGTACCCACAGCAGCTTGACACAGACTGTACTTTGGCATCTCAGCACCCACTGCAACTTAGCAGAAACTGGCGTATATCAAAAAAGGGCGCCTGGAAAAAAGGGCGCGGAGTGTAGCCGAAATTATAAGTTTGAATGCAAAACCGTATTTTTCGTTTAAGAGGTTATAAACGATAATTTAGTGCTAAATACGTTAAATAAACGGAAATGAAATGGCAAAATACCGTCTATAACAGTAAACGAATTCTGAAATGAAACGTCAAATAGCGTCTATAGCAAAAACGATATTTACACTTGTATTAAGCATAGTACTAGAATGGTAGGTTTTACAGGTATTTTACTACAATTATACCTAACTTTAGGGTCACAGATATCTCTCCTTATCCCTATCCCTCACACCTAGACCCTCCTTTGTGTAAATACACATAATGTAATAAATTGTATATATTACATATATTGTACTATAACTATACCTAACCTTACTCTCACACAGAGCCCTCCCTGTACCTATCCCTAACCCCTAGACCCCCCTGGTGGTGCCTAAACCTAAGACTCCCCTGGTGGTGCCTAAACCTAAGACCCCCCTGTTGGTGCCTAAACCTAAGACTCCCCTGGTGGTGCCTAAACCTAAGACTCCCCTGGTGGTGCCTAAACCTAAGACCCCCCTGGTGGTGCCTAAACCTAAGACCCCCCTGGTGGTGCCTAAACCTAAGACCCCCCTGGTGGTGCCTAAACCTAAGACCCCCCTGGTGGTGCCTAAACCTAAGACTCCCCTGGTGGTGCCTAAACCTAAGACCCCCCTGTTGGTGCCTAAACCTAAGACTCCCCTTCTGGTGCCTAAACCTAAGACCCCCCTGGTGGTGCCTAAACCTAAGACCCCCTGGTGGTGCCTAAACCTAAGACTCCCCTGGTGGTGCCTAAAACTAACCACCCCCCTGGTGGTTTATATTGCACTGTATGTATACCTAACCCTCCCTGTACCTATCCCTAACCCCTAGACCCCCTTGGTGGTGCATAAACCTAAGACTCCCCTGGTGATGCCTAAACCTAAGACCCCCCTTCTGGTGCCTAAACCTAAGACCCCCCTGGTGGTGCCTAAAACTAACCACCACCCTGGTCCTAACCCTCCCTGTACCTATCCCTAACCCCTAGACCCCCTAGTAATGCCTAAACCTAACCATCCCCACTGCACAAAACACGCTAAACACATATAAACAATAATATATTTAATCCTTAAAATACTTCACTCCAAATAACATGAATAAAATAATTTATATATTTGTAATAGAATAACTAGCCTTAAAATCACGTAGAAATCTTAAAATAACAGTAATTTGTAATAGAATAACTAGCCTTAAAATCACGTAGAAATCTTAAAATAACAGTAATATTTAAAGCGATATTTTAGTAACTATAATCAACGCATTAGAAGTGTAAAAACAAAGTTAATACCATAAGCGATGTATTTCTAATACAATCAGCTTTAGAAACGTTATTTAAGCATCATACATATGAAAACGAATTTTAAATGATAAAAGAAGTGTAAACGAAATTTTAGGTGTTATAGTTTTATAAGCGCATTTTTTAAAACGAAAAAACTAGTTAAAACCCATATAAGCGAAATTTACAAACGAAAAAATAAGTATAATACAAAGTCTAAACGAACTTGTAAACGATATTTCTTATAAACTTTATCCTGTAAACGAAAACCTTTGTTAACACGATCCCTGTAACCGCTATTTCTCGTGCGCCCTTTTTTCCTGTCGGGCGCCGAATAGCCGATATTTTGCATTGCAGTCTATGGCGGCACCCTTTTTGTCCACTATCCCTGTGCGCCCTTTTTTACTAGTTCCCAGAAACTGGACCTTTGCATCTTACCACCCACTGCATCTGGGCACCCACTGCACCTTAGCACTTACTGCAGTTTTGCACCTACTAATGCTTAGCAGCCACTGCATATTGGCAACCACTTCTTCTTTGCCTGAAAAGAAGCTTGGGAGCTGATCAAGAGGGACAGATGTTCCCAGTAATTAAAAGTTAGTCCGTGCCTACCTCAGGCTCCACTGTGCCTACTCTAATAGTGGGCACCTATCACTGCTGATTTGAGGGTGGTGGCGCCAAAAGACTTCTTGGAAGGAGACACAAAGTTTGCCTGATACTACTATAAAGGTGTGTGTAGGTGTAGGTGTGTGTGGTGTGTGTGTGTAGGGGGGGGGGGGTTAAAACTGTCTAAGACCATCAGGGGGCGCTGTATGACTGATATTGTGGTGAAACCCCTCCCACAAGAAGCTCTGAGTGTCAGGAACCGGCCCGCGGCATGCCTGCGTACACGGTTCCCGTCTGCGGGTTTGATCAGATTAAGCGGGGAACAGCCTTATTTAAGCTACAAACACGGCTGGAACCCCTCAAACACTTCCCACTGCCACCACTAGCGTTGCTAGACACGTCCCCTCAGCTGTCGAGGGCTAAACACGCAATCTGCGTTTTCGTATTTGGGTCAGCTTTGCGCTTAGGCCGAATACGAGAACGCCACGCACCCACACACACAGTACAGTTGTACAGTAACACAGCACAATCAGACAATGATTTGTAATGCAAGTTACACTGTCGTGCAGCAAACCCACTAACAGTCGTTCCGAACGATACTGTTAGACTTCCCACTCGGCTGTCGAGCGCAGAAGTGCCCCATACACACAATGCAATTACAATTTCATATGGTAGTGTTGCTCAAACATACAATTAGGCATGGACTTATACACAGCTACACTGCAGTCTCCTCTAGGCTATGAGTGTTAGTTTAGTACGGCAGAAGTCAAGCGTATTAAATAATAATTTAATATTCCAGAAAAACATGGAACAATGCAGAACAGAATATATACAAAAGATTACAAAAAACAAAGTAAAAAAGTTACAAAATTAAGAGTTACAAAGATACACACAAAAGCAATTTGCTTACCCAAATACACAGGGATCAAGATAAACGAATCTTGGACTTGGGTTCTGTGGACGGACACCCTTCTGATTGGATCAGGAGCCCCTTAGCTTGGGCCAGGAGACCAGCCGCAGCTACCGTCAGAAGAGGACTCATTTGAGGTAGCTGTCCCCTGGTTTTTATAATGAAATATTCGCCTCGAGGCTGTAAGCCTGTGTGGACGGGGGGGGGGGGGGGGCTAGATTTAATTACATCCTCAGTCATAATTGGATTTCCCGAGGCCTAGTCCATACCTAACGCTCGTCATATCCTTTCCTGTGATATGCCACTTGAAACCCTTTCCTGTCTCATATCATCAAAAAGGTCTTTTCCCCACTCCAGGTGACAATTGATTAAGGCTTCCTCCCCATCCCAGCAGGCCTGTCAGATGTAAATTCTAGAGTCCTTTGTTAGCCTTTGAAGTTCCCTGACTCTGTCCTGATTTGTATAATGGGACAATAGGGCTTCTAATTAGCTCCCTGCAGGGGCGTAGCAATTGGGGGTGCAGAGGTTGCGACCGCATCGGGGCCCTTGGGCCAGAGGGGCCCCATAGGGCCCTCCCTGAACATCATTATTAGCTCTCTATTGGTCCTGTGCTGGTAATAATCAGTTCTATAGATGCTTTAAATAGCAGTAATCAATAACAAACTGCTCCCCATCCCCCTCTTGCACCTCTGACACTGTAGTTGCCATTGGCAGGTTTCAATTGTTACGTATAGAGTGCTTGGGGGCCCCATTGTAAAACTTGCATCGGGGCCCATAGCTCCTAGGCTACGCCACTGGCTCCCTGCTCTCAGAGGAACTGAGGGCAATTGTATTCCACACTGTCACACAGACAAGTACAGCTTCTCCAAAGCCAGATGATGACCCATACATACCCATCTGAAGTACATAGACAGGAAAATGAAAATATTATCCTTACATCATAAGCAACCCAGTATATTCGTGACACTGAGTACCGAGGTACTTCTGGCAGTTTCCAGTCTGTGAACCCTGTTACATTGTGGGAAATAGCTGTTCACAGCTGTTTCCAACTGCCAAAACAGCAAGCAGCAGCTACATCACTTGCCAGCAGTAAATATGTCACCATGTAATAAACGTCAGAATATAAATCAGGGATTTAAAATATTTTACAATGGGCAAACACTGACTAAATCATTTATACATAATTATTGAAAAAATGAAGCACTTTTTTATTACATTATTTTCACTGGAGTTCCTCTTTAAAACAGGGGTGGAGGTACCCAATGCATAAAATATAGGCTAAGCTGATCTTATAATCAGATCTTGGAATTTGAAGAATTTGAACCAGTGCCTTAAAGAGACTCCGTAACAAAAATTGCATCCTGTTTTTTATCATCCTACAAGTTCCAAAAGCTATTCTAATGTGTTCTGGCTTACTGCAGCACGTTCTACTATCACCATCTCTGTAATAAATCAACTTATCTCTCTCTTGTCAGACTTGTCAGCCTCTGTCTGGAAGGCTGCCAAGTTCTTCAGTGTTGTGGTTCTGTGATGCATCTCCCCCCCTCCAGGCCCCTCTCTGCACACTGCCTGTGTATTATTTAGATTAGGGCAGCTTTTCTCTTCTCTCTTATCTTTTACAAGCTGGATAAATTGTCCTCTGAGCTGGCTGGGCTTTCACATACTGAGGAATTACATACAGGCAGAGCTGTCTGCACTCTGCAGGAAGAAACAGCCTGACACTTCAGTGGAAGATAGCTGCAGGGGGAAAGAAACACACAAATGATCTCTTGAGATTCAAAAGGAAGGGTGTATACAGCCTGCTTGTGTATGGATGTATTTTCTATGTGTGGACATACTGTACATCAACCTACTTCCTGTTTTGGTGGCCATTTTGTTTGTTTATAAACAAACTTTTTAAAACTGTTTTTAACCACTTTTAATGCGGCGAGGAGCGGCAAAATTGTGACAGAGGGTAAAAGGAGATGTCCCCTAACGCACTGGTATGTTTACTTTGTGCGATTTTAACAATACAGATTCTCTTTAACTACTATGGCTGTGCTAGCAAGCATGAGCACTTGTCTGAGACAGAGAGGCACGTCATGCTTGCTACACAGCTATAGCAGCTAAGGCACCTTTTAACTGACCCGAGGAAGCGGGCAAGCACCCGCGAGATGCTTTGTCAATTTTATGTGCTTGAATAAAACACATTTTTTTAATAAACTGGTCCAAATTCTTCAAGAGAGGCAAGATTACATCTCTGTTTATAAGAGAAGACCCAGTTTCTGTCACAGATCTGGAAAACCGAATGGGGACGGTTAATTTCCCGCCTGCACTGACAGTGGTTGCAAACATTTGCAACCCACCTTTTTGAGTATATACTGTACTTCCTTAGCAATTTGCTTTTCTGAATCTTACACGATTCTGCACCATTGGGCTGCTTTTTCCTTTTAGATGAACCTGGGGTTTTTACAATCTGTCCTCAGAAGAGTTCACAATCAAATCCTACCATAGTCAGTATAATGTCTTACCATATTATAAATTAATTATTATATTATAATTATTATTATTATTATTATTATTATTATTATTATTATTATTATTATTATGTAATTATATTGCACTGGCATCTTCTGCAGCACTTAAAGTGTACCAGAGCTGTCAAGGAAAGATTTGATACTCACCCGCGGCTTCCTCCAGCAGCATAAGCTCCGCTGAGTCCCTCCTCGTCCTCCTGCGGTTTGCCGTTCAGCCGCCATCAGACCAGGTAACTGGTACAGTCGCGTCAGTTGGGGTCTTCAGCACATGTGCAGGAGACCACGACTGGAGCGGTAATCCAATACAATAGTTTCCCTGGGGTTCAGTTAGTGCTCACCTGGTTAAGGTAGCTAGAGCCGGTGCTCTTTCCCAGCAGGTCCACCACTCCTGCAAACAGTAAACTCCAATAAATTGAGAAAGGCACTCCACTGGCTTCAAACTTTCGTTTGTTTATTGAGCAAAGGACACATACATGTTACGGGTCACCTGACCCTTCCTCAAGTGTACCACCCACACAAACTACATCTCATTATATAGGACCGCCCTGACAGGAAGTCCCACCCTAGTGCAACCATCTTCATTACAACATATACAATAAATTCTTATTTCCTATACAGGGCACTACTATACCGTCTACCCTGCAATGATTAGTGGAGGGGTCATCAAAATTTCCCGCAGCATTGCTTCCCCAACAGTTATTCTTTCCTGTAATAAATCACAAAAAGCATTTGTAACTCACATGTTCATTCAAGCCTCTCGGGCTGACACAATCCAATACTCTTATCCACTCCACTTCTTTACGGAGCAGTATCTTTTCTCTGTCACCCCCTCTTCGCAGGGGGGGACAGAGTCCAGGACTACCACCTCAACTGAGAGGCAGAATGTCCGGCCTGAACAAAATGTCGGCCCACGGGGACATTCTGCTTCTCGATCCTCTTTTCCAGGCATTTGCGCACATCTGCTATACTGCGCTTGTGTTCTTGAATCCGAATCTTCACGTTACGGGTTGTCTCCCCTACATATACAAGTCCGCAAGGACATTTTAATGCGTACACAACGTGCGTTGTATCGCAATTAAAACATCCCCTGACAGGGATCCTCTGGCCAGTGTGTGGGTGAGATAAATATTCACCTCGGATGATAGCGGAACAACAATTACAAGAATAGCACGGATGCGTGCCTTTCCGGCCTTGTATTGTTGGCGATTTCTCCACGATCCGTCTGCAAACAAAATTGGCAATGGTTCTGCCCCTCTTATAAGCAAATAAAGGGTAATCTTTAAACAAATTACCATACACAGCATCTTTTTGTAGAATAGGCCAAAATTTGCAAACGACCCCCCTTATTCTCCTGGACAAATGTCCATAGTGGAGAACAAATGGAATTCTCCCTTTGCCGGTCTTCTCTTTCATCTTAGGCCTCAACAAAGACTCACGTTCAATAGTAGCAACCTCCTCACTCACTTTGACTAGACTGTTGCGTTCAAAACCTTTCTCTGTAAAATTGTCTACTAACCTCACAGCAGCCTCAAGGTACTCTCTATCAGTGGACGAGATGCGTTGCGCCTTTAAAAATTGGCCTTTTGGAATACTTTTTTTCAACCGATCATCATGGAAACTATCCATGAGGTTGTTCCTCTCTGTGGGTTTCCTAAACAATTTAGTACAGAATCTTCCTCCCTTTTTGTATATGGTGACATCCAAATAATCGATGCTCTCACCTGAGCATTCTGCCGTGAACTTAATGGTTTGGTGCATGCCATTGGCCTCCTCCACCATAGTTCTGAAGGAAGATTCATCCCCGCGCCATAAAATCAACACATCATCCACGAACCTAAAGTAACCGTAAAGCTGCTGCTCATATTTGGGGTTCTGGATAAACATTTGGTTCTTGATGTCTGTGAGAAAGAGATTTGCAAAAGATGGGGCCACCGAGGACCCCATACTCGTCCCTTGTGTCTGTACATAGTACTCTTTACCAAACTGGAAGTAGTTCTGTCTCAGTACTAATTCTAAGCAATCCATAAGGAAGTAAATTCTGTTGTGATGCAAATTGGTTTCCAACAGCTTATTCTCAATACAAGCCATCCCCTCAGCATGGGGAATGGATGTGAACAAGCTCTGTACATCCAATGTACATAGCAACAAATCTTCTGGTACCTCCTCCATACCATTCAATCGATTTAGTAAGTCTGTTGTATCTTTAGGCAGATTGGAATACTTAAGGCTAGTGGTCAATGAAGCCCTCGTTAGGGAAATTTTGGCCTATTCTACAAAAAGATGCTGCGTATGGTAATTTGTTTAAAGATCACCCTTTATTTGCTTATAAGAGGGGCAGAACCATTGCCAATTTTGTTTGCAGACGAATCGTGGAGAAATCGCCAACAATACAAGGCCGGAAAGGCACGCATCCGTGCTATTCTTGTAATTGTTGTTCCGCTATCATCCGAGGTGAATATTTATCTCACCCACACACTGGCCAGAGGATCCCTGTCAGGGGATGTTTTAATTGCGATACAACGCACGTTGTGTACGCATTAAAATGTCCTTGCGGACTTGTATATGTAGGGGAGACAACCCGTAACGTGAAGGTTCGGATTAAAGAACACAAGCGCAGTATAGCAGATGTGCGCAAATGCCTGGAAAAGGGGATCGAGAAGCAGAATGTCCCTGTGGGCCGACATTTTATTCAGGCCGGACATTCTGCTTCTCAGTTGAGGTGGATGGTCCTGGACTCTGTCCCCCCCCCCCCCCCCCCCCCCCCCCCCCCCCTGCGAAGAGGGGGTGACAGAGAAAAGATACTGCTCCGTAAAGAAGTGGAGTGGATAAGAACATTGGATTGTGTCAGCCCGAGAGGCTTGAATGAACATGTGAGTTACAAATGCTTTTTGTGATTTATTACAGGAAAGAATAATTGTTGGGGAAGCAATGCTGCGGGAAATTTTGATGACCCCTCCACTAATCATTGCAGGGTAGACGGTATAGTAGTGCCCTGTATAGGAAATAAGAATTTATTGTATATGTTGTAATGAAGATGGTTGCACTAGGGTGGGACTTCCTGCCAGGGCGGTCCTATATAATGGGATGTAGTTTGTGTGGGTGGTACACTTGAGGAAGGGTCAGGTGACCCGTAACATGTATGTGTCTTTTGCTCAATAAACAAACGAAAGTTTGAAGCCAGTGGAGTGCCTTTCTCAATTTATTGGAGACCACGACTGGAGCGACTGAGCCAGTTACTGCGGCTGAACGGCAGACCACAGGAGGACGACGAGGGACTCAGCAGAGCTTATGCTGCTGGAGGAAGCCGCGGGCAAGTATCAAATCTTCTTTCCCTGACAGCTCTGGTTTTCTTTAAGTGTCCACAGAGGAGCTCACAAGCTTGAGACTTGCTTCTTCATGTGCCGCAGAACTACGGTTTAAAGCAGCTGAAGGGATGATGATGCGCGTCCCCAGCAGCCGCCGCAATTCCTGCCTTGAGATATAGTTTGATTACATCTCCCAACCGGGACATGTAGTCACATATATGGACTACAAAGAGCACAAAGAGAAAACTCTTGGGTGCATGTAAAATTACACTATTTATTCCTGTCATATAAAATATCACATGTATAAACGCAAACAAAGATCAACAATGACATCACTAACACATTTATAAAAAAGGGGGAGGGGGGGGGGCACCTGACCACGTAACCCACACTCTTTTGTAAGAAATTACAGAGGTGGCCATACACTTATAGATTTGCATGTTAACTTTGATAAGGCATGTTACCTATGATAGTGCCTGTTATCTCTGATAAGGCGTGGGCTCCTAAATAGTCTTGGCTGTTAATTCTTCCATAAAGGGAAGGCGTGTTAACTCCAATAAGGTGCAATATCTCTGATAAGGCGCATTAACTCGGATAAGACATGCTATTTGTCTTAGTTACAGATTACGGCGGAACACACCTTATAAGAGATAACGCGCCTTAATCAAAGTTAACACGCCTTATCAGAGTTGCATAGCAAGCGCTACGAACTTATGCCTGCTAATTGGCAATAACGAGAGCTCCACTCGTCCTGCGGGTTTGTAGCGTTCGCTATGATACTTTGATAAAAGTAGCATAGTGAGCGCTACGAACCCACAGGAGCTCGGGGCGAGTGGAGCTTTCGTCACTGCCAATTAGCAGGCATACGTTCGTAGCGCTTGCTATGCTCTCTGATAAGGCGTCTTAACTTTTATTAAGGTGTGTTGGTGTGTTATCTCTGATAAGGCATGCTATTTGTCTTAAGGTGGCCATACACTTATAGATTTGCAGTAGATTCGATCATCTGATAGATTTCTGTCAGATGCCTGACAAGTCGAATCTGACAAGAATCTATCTGATGTGTGCCACACACTAGGAACAGATTTCCAATAGATTTCAAAATGAAATCTATTGGAAATCTATTGAAAATCGATCTAAATGCATTATTGCACCATTAGATCCAATGCAACTCTATGGGCCATCGATCTGCTGCCATCAGCAGATCGCTCCTAGATTTTTCCCTCCTGTCAGGTAGATCAAAACTATCGAAATAGATCGAAATTGGCTGCATATCAATTTGCTGATTTGAAAGAATTGATTTTTGATCGATCGATTCTATAGAATCGATTTCTGATTGATCGATGGCTGAAATGGACCAGTGTATGGGCCCTTTAAGTAAATCAAGCTCATGGTGCTCAGGTCAAGGCTTCAAGCAATGTGTTTCTGTGATTATAGAAGTGGGAGCACTGAACTGTAACTGGAGGAGATGGTAGATAAACAGTCAGGTCAACAGCAGTGCAGGAGAGTGAGTGGGAAGACACAGACCCCAGCTGCTAATAAAACTGTTTAACAGTGCAGCCTGCCACATTTAGCTGCTGGAGGGAGACACAGGCAGTAGTAGTTTTGATTTGTCAGTCATAGGTGAAATGTAGGTGAAAAGGTGCAGAGCTCTGACTGACAAATCACCTCTCTTACTGCCTGTGTTTCCCCCCAGCTCAAGCATGGCAGCCAGCTAGTTTCCCCTTCTATTCGCATCTAAAAAAGCAAGCTAATGTTACCAGGCTGCTGGGGAGTCAGGATTGGGGGAACAAGGACGGGGAATTGTGACCGTTCTCCTCCTAGATAAGGCTGCCTAGCTCTTGCAGGCTGCTCGAACTGGCCGGAGTTGTGTGGGCGTGCTCCATCAGCTGCCTCTCTTGAGTATAGTGCAGCAGAAGCTGGAGTCCAGTACTGTGCTTCCGCCTGTCTGTTCGCCACTGGGCCTAGTGCCCGACATCTCCTACTGCATGTAGCACGATTACACATGACACGGAGAGTGAGGTGCCAGCACTAGAGGGAGCAGGGGACATACAGGATGGTCACACAGCCACAGCACTGGACTCTGGCAGGGAGGCGAGAGCACAGCTTCTGCTGCGCTATACTCTGCACTAACACACAGGGCTGAGGGGCGCAGTAGTGGGTGGGGTCAGAAAGTGGCACAATGGGACATAAGTAGGCACAGAGGGACAGAAGAAGCCTAGGCACAGTGGGACAGAGGGATGCACATGGGGCAGAGAGAGCAAAAGGGGACAGAAGGAGGCATGGGGGACAGGACAGAGGCACGAGGGCCAGAAGGAGTCACAAAGGGTGACTGAAGGAGGCACAGGGAGAGAGAAGGAGGCACAAAGGGGGACCAAAGGAGGGGGGGGCACAGTGAAGGCAACCTGCCTGCTGCTGCGCCTCAGGATACCAAACTTCCTGCTGCTGCACACACACAGATGAAGTAGGTGATTAGAACACCCATGGGGAGGGGCTAAGGGGTTGAGCTTTGTTCTGGGGACAGGGCTTGATCCAGGGGCATGGCGCCACCCAGGACCAATGGCACTCCATGCAATGGCCTGGAATGACTACCTAAAAACAGCCTTGGTTATTTTTGTTACCTTTTGGCCCCAAAACATGCAGGAAATGGTGAACAGCAGCAAAGTTTATCACCCGGAATGTCCCCATGCTATTGAACTTAGAGGTAACCCTCAAGAGATGTTGGAATAATACTGTAGTACCTGCTCTTTGTTCTATATTGCAAGTAATCCACATTACAAGTAATCCAAACCCTTAGTCTGCTTTAGTTTAGAAAACGGTTTGCAGGCTTTCTTTAGGCATCATCTTTAGAAGAGGCTTACTTATGGGATGACAGCCATGCAGACCAATTTGATGCAAAGTGCAGTGTAAGATCTGAGCAGGGGCGCCGCCAGCATACAAGCAAGCCAAGCCCACGCTTGGGGCCTCACAGTGCGGAGGGCCTCGCTCTGCTGCTGCTGGCAGCGGGCACCAGGCGGAGCGGCGGGGAGAGAGACGTTTCAACTTACCTTCCACGATCCTGACAGCTTTCTATTTACTTCTTGTTCTGGCATCTGTCGCTATGATAACAGCGCCCCCTGTGATGACGTACCGCATTTCATCACAGAGGGAGCTCTTACAGATACGCCGCGTGCCGGGAGAGGCTGAAGATAGAAGCTGCGTGCAGGATGAAGGCAGGTAAGTGGAAACTTCTCTCTCCTTGCTGCTGTGCACATCCTCCTGGCTATGGGGGGGGGGGGGGGGCATCTCTCTAACCTATACTGAGGGCATATACCTTTCTAACCTATACTGGGGGACATATACCTATCTAACCTATACTGGGGGCATATACCTCTCTAACCTGTGCTGGGGGCATATAACTCTCTAACCTGTGCTGGGGGCATATACCAATCCAATCTATACTGGGGCAAATATACTGGCTACCTATATTGGAGGCACCTACCCATCTAACCTATACGGGGGCACCTACCTATCTAACTTATATGGGGGTACCTACCTATCTAACCTATATGGGGGTACCTACCTATCTAACCTATATGGGGGTACCTACCTGTGAGGAAAAACAAAAGATGTGCAATCTTGCGCTAACGCAGGTGAGAGGTCAAAGTGGACCGCAGACTGATCACACACTGGCAGCTCCTCAAACACTCGGCTGTGAGCGGACTACTGGAAAAGGAAGCAAAAGACAGGAGGAGCGCTCCGTAGTGTGATACCGTTTAATAAAATGAAAACTGCGCAATAAAAGATACACTTACTAGATGTGTATGAACAGTAGGCATTTAAATTCATCAGGAATTTGACTTTAAAAAGATATTATGGGTTGAAGGAAACACACAACAAGGAACCACCCCCGAGACCAGGCATCACCGAGCCTGGTCCATGCAGTGACAGTACCATGGGGGACGAGTTTGGAGCACTACAGGACCTAGAGGACCTATTGGCTGAGCAAGAAGATACAAGTGAAGCAGAGGACTGGTTAAATCTATGGACCAATCCACAAATACAACACAGTGGGTTCAAATCCAGGTCCATCTTCCACCCCACCTTTGCCAAAGGCCCCCACATCAACAATTTCTACCAAGCTGTTTGGTGTCAACTCAAAACATTGTGTGGCAACAGAGATAAGAACAAATACAACAATCTCAATAGACAAGAGAGAGAGGCCCTAAAACAACTCATTCAAAATAACAACATCGTGATCCGTCAGGCGGACAAGGGTGGAGGCATAGTGGTTGTGGATCATGAAGATTACCTCAAAGAGGGGCTCCGTTTGCTGGGAGACTCTTCAACTTATCAAAAATTGAGCAAAGATCCTACAGTAGAATATCTGACAGAACTCAAAACTCTAGTCCAACGAGCCCTGCAGATGGGGACGATATGTAAGGATGAATCCCGTTTTCTTATCAATGAACATCCATTAATTCCGTACTTCTACCATATACCCAAGATCCACAAAGACGAAAATTCCCCTCCGGGCCGACCAATAGTTGCTGGTATGGATGGGATTCTAGCCCCCCTATCAGAATATGTGGACCACTTTTTACAACCAATAGTGGTGAACACCAAAGCATACACAAGAGACTCAAGCTATGTTCTGGACATTCTTCGGGATGTACAGTGGAGTAAACATTACAGATGGGCTTCATTGGATGTCAGCTCACTCTACACGTGCATCCCACATGAGAAAGGTCTAGATGCTGTAAGCCATTTCCTCACCTCTGATGGTTGCATACATCACACCCAGGCCCAATTCATTCTGGATCTTTTGGAGTTTTCTCTCACTCACAACCATTTCACATTCGCTGGAGATTTCTACTTACAGACTTGTGGGGTGGCGATGGGGGCGGGGTTTGCTCCGAGTTTCGCAAATCTATATATGGCTTACTGGGAGGACCACTACATCTGGTCCAACTACCCGTTCGGGGCAAACCTCGCCCTATACCTTAGGTATATAGATGACGTCATCATCTGGGAAGGACCGGAGGACACATTCAACAAGTTTGTTGAATACTGCAATAACAATACCTTTGGTCTACAGTTCACCTCAGTATCAGATGAAAGCAACATTGTGTTCCTTGATTTGGAACTGGGTCACAATGACCATGGTCAAATCACGTCGCGAACACATTTCAAGCCGACTGCTGGGAATTCTTTCCTACACAAAGAGAGCTGCCACCATCCAAGGTGGATCAACAACATCCCAAGGAGCCAGTTCTGCCGTCTCCGCAGAAACTGCTCCATCAAGGAAGACTATGACAAACAGGGGGCATACCTAACAAAAAAATTCCTGGACAAAGGCTATGACACAACTAATATAGAGAAGGCTAGATCAGAATACAGAGACAAGAAAACCCCCAAAAGGAAAGGAACAGAAGGTGAAAGAACCCCTACTAAAGGACCGCAGTTTGTAACCACGTTTAACAACAGAGCAGGCAATATCAATCACATCATTCGCACGAATTGGCCCCTCCTCTTGCGTGACCCTGTTCTTAGCCGTCATCTACCCACAAAACCAAACACCATTTTCCGGAGGGCGAAATCCCTCAAGAACAAGATAGCAAAAAGTAATATCGGCTCCAAAGATCAAAGAGACTCTCGTCCAAACGCATTTGGGCTAACTGGAAATTTTTGTTGTGGAAAAGCCAGGTGCAAATGTTGCCCCTTCATACAACATCGCCAGAAGCTTGTACAGACAGACCAGCACACCATCCAGGTGAAACAATTTATAAACTGTGGCACTCCGTATGTAGTGTATCTACTATCTTGTGATTGCCCAAAATACTAGATCGGCCGCACCACACGCCCACTACGGGAACGTTTTGGGGAACACAGACGAGGAATCGAGGATGGACTGCAGACTCATAGTGTCCCTCGGCACTTCCTTGAGAACCATGACCAGTCCACTGACCACCTAACAATCATGGGTCTGGAGGCCATTTCATCTGGACTACCCATGGGCCTAAGATACAGTAAACTGTGCGAAAAAGAAGCATACTGGATCTTCAGACTGAACACCTTGTGTCCAGCAGGGTTGAACGAGGAGGTAGAAACAGCCAACTTTATATGATTCCCTCCAGGTGCAGCACGACTTGCCATGCACCACCACTTGGGTCCACCTCCAACCGGGTTCCCATTGATCTAGTTCCCAATTCTCATGCCATCCCAAATCTTTCCTCCCCCCCCCCCCCCCCCCTCCGCACTTTGCAGCTGGTGGGAAATATGGCCTTATGTAGATGGACACAGGCACAGATATTGCAGACACTGGTGTATACATACACAGATGCCTTCATGTCCGATGTAAAACACTGTATACGCTGTCATGTGTCTTCAGATCAACGAACCACAGAACGTTAATTGTAATGTTGTGTTTATTAGTTCTCAAATGCCTTTCTTGTGTGCTCATACACTTTTTTGTTTATTGTTTTTGTTTATACTTTCATTTATATTGGTCCTTCGCATATATATATATATATATATATATATATATATATATATATATATATATATATATATATATATATATATATATATATATATATATATATATATATATATATATATATATATATATCTATATCTTGTATATATGTTTTTCATGTACTGTTTATTGCATTGTACATAAGACTCATTGTTGTTGCGGTGGCCAGCGTTTTCTATACAGTCTTGCTGCTGGGTTTCATGTGCAGCACTCTCAGTGCTGCCCAAAATTGCATTTATGACATCCAGCGCCACAGCCCCCCGGGCAGGGCTCCGCATCTCTCCCCTTTCAGCCCATACAGAATATACCCATGCCAACAGAGATGCCGAGGCATGTACTTGTATACACAGGCGCCGCTGGCCACGCCCCCCGCTGTCATTTGGGTTGTCGGCCACACCCCCCTCCCTTGTCTCTATTGGAAGGCCAAGGCTACCATATGTGTGCACCGCTGGCCACGCCCTCTGTTGCCACTTGCGCTACTGACCACGCCCCTGCCCGTGAGGTAAATATTCCTGCACTTGGGGGCCACCAGTCATGTCCCTCGCCTTCCTCCCCTCCAGCACACCTGGAGAGTCAACATGCCATCAGGGAAGCCGAGGTTTCCAGCTCCAGCTTTTCCCATCTACAGGGATGCTGGGGCCACCGTTTTTTTTTTTTTTTTTTTTTTTTCTTGCAACACTTCATACTGTTGCGGTTGAATCAATCAGTTATTTGCCGTCAGGGCTTTATGCCATGGTGATTTAGAGTTGAGCTTCCGTCAGGAGGCTGGAAAATATAGGGTTTTTGTTTGCAGTACTTTGCAACCCCGCCCCCTACCCTCTCACCCTCGTTAACCTCAATTTGCTCTGGGAAGCCATTCCCTTGACTCCTGTTATAAATAGGAGCATAGTGTGCATGCAGGTACGTTAACTGACGAAGGCGTGGACACGCCGAAACGCGTCTTTTTTTAACAAATCAATTTTTATTTTGAAAAGACACAGAGAAAAACGTGTATACATACAAAGTAGAAGCAGTGGGAACATTGCGCTCCAAAACACAGGAGATAACATCCCATTGACTCAAAATATAACAGCATTTAAGAATGGAACACAGTAACGTATATACTAGTACAGATATTAATAAAGTAAAAAATTTACTGCGTATATCGGCCATGGAATTCAGGATTAGCATAATATATATGTTCTTACACAGAAGACCACCCAAGCCTTGCTCATACATAATAAGCAATAGGAGGACCTATCTCATAGACACAATGTCCCCAAGAAGGAGAGGAAGGAGAAGTTAGAGAAGAGGAAAAAGGAAGAAGAGAAAAGATGAAGAAAAGACAAAAGAGAAAGATAAAGAAAAAGGACTCCGACCCCACCCCCCGGCCACACATCCCGGCACCACCATTTCCAACGGTCCCATCCGTGATATTGTAGAAACAGAGTATAGGGCGTTAAGACTCCACACTTGAGCCAGTTGTGGAAGGGTTCTCACACCACGGTGTCCAGATTCTCTGGAATCTTAAAGGGCAATTACGGTTTTTGTACGTCAGTTGGTATAGTGGAAGGGCCCGATTAATAGTGCGTTTCCACATATTTATAGAAGGCACCTCTTCCCCTTTCCAAACCCTTGCTATTTCTTTGCGTGCATAAAAGCACAGTATATGAATTAAGTATTGCGTATATTTATTATATGTTGGTTCTTCAAATAGTCCCAGCAATGCGAGTTTGGGCGTGCATTCGACATATGTCTCCAAAATTTCATTTAAAATATCAAAGACCCTTTTCCAAAATATGCTAATCTTTGTGCAGCTCCAGAACATATGATAAAAGGTGCCATTCTCAGCAGAGCATCGTTGACACAACGCACTGTTGGTACTGCTTATATTGTGCATTCTTACAGGAGTGAGATATGTCCTATGCAGGAATTTGACCTGCACAAGCCTATCCCTAGCTGAGATAGGAATTTTCACAAAGTCAGTCAAAATGTCCTCCCAGTCGGTATTGTCTAGGCCTGGAATGTCCAAGTTCCATTTCTCTTGGCAACGAAGAATCTTTTCATTATTTTGGGACATTAGGTCTGAGTAAATTACTGACATAGGCTTGTCCAGATGCTTTGTCAGAAGAGTATTTTCAAGGTGATGTACCTCCAGCACGGGCGCACCCTCGGGGAACTGTGCCGTGAAGGCATGCCGGAGCTGAAGGTAACGGAAGAACATTTTGTTCGTGATAGAGTAGGATTGCTTCAGTTCATTAAATGTTAATAATGTACTATCTTTAATAATATGTTGCAGAGTTTTTACTCCTGCCACCGCCCAAAGTTTGGGGTCAGGTATCTGAGTAAAATGCACCAGACTAATATTGTCCCATAGTGGTGTGTAAGGGGATATTAGTTTCTCAACCTTTAGGTATTTAGTCGCTTCAGACCATACTCTGCATACGGTTTGCATTGGGACTGTGCAACGTTCGTCATTACTTGTGCCCCTATACAGTAAAAGAGTGAGTCTCTCGTAGGAACCCAGACAAGCCGCCTCAGTTACCACTGCAGGGTTATAGTTATCTTGGGAAAACCACCATCTGGCCGTAACCAATGTCGCAGCATAGTAATATAATTGCATATTGGGAAGGGCCAGACCTCCTTGATCAATAGCTAGTTGTAACGTATTAAGAGCAATTCTGGGAACTTGTCCTGACCAGATAAATGATGAGATTAGGGAATGGAGGTTTTTAAAGAATTTTTTAGGAACAGCTATTGGTGAATTACGAAGGACATATAAAAATTTGGGTAAAAAGATCATTTTGAAGATATTTATTTTCCCAATAAGTGAGAGCGGTAGGTTTTTCCAAGTCTGGGATTTCCTACGGAAGGCCTCAATAACCGGCTGTATATTGTGCCTAATATAATCGTTCACAGAGTTTGTTATTTGAATGCCCAAATACCTAAATTGAGTCACCCCATGTAAAGTATTAGAGGGTATAATAAGCTGGGATCCAGTCAGTGGCATGATGACAGACTTATCGTGATTGACCCTAAGGCCAGAGAATGTGCCAAAGGTTGTAATAATATCAAGGGCTGAAGCTAATGAACTATCCGGATCATTTAAATATAATAGGGTATCATCTGCATATAATGAGATCCTTTCTTCAATACATCCCACTGGGATACCTTTAATGTGATCGGAGTTTCTGATCAGAATGGCCATGGGCTCTATGGCAAGAGAAAAAAGATACGGTGAGAGTGGACACCCTTGACGGGTACCCCGTTGCAACTGGAATGGATCCGAAATGGTGTTACCCGTACGGATTTTGGCTTTAGGATTATGATATAAGGCTTGTACCCAGAGTGAATTTAACACCAAAGCCGTATCGGCTTAAGACTTCCCAGAGATAGGGCCATTCCACAGAATCAAATGCCTTCTCGGTGTCCAGTGAGGCAATTATCCTACGACCGGACACCGAGGAGGACAATGATATATTAGTATAGAGTCTACGCAAATTAATGTCAGTGCCCTTATTGGGCATAAATCCGGATTGGTCCCTATGGATAAGAGAGGTTATCACTGGCTTAACCCTGTTTGCTAGTATCTTTGCTAAGATTTTGGCATCGGTATTGAGTAGGGAAATTGGCCTGTATGACCCGCAGTGTGTTGGATCCTTCCCTGGCTTTAATATTAAAATTATTATTGCTTCTGAGAATGACGCAGGGAGGGGCTGTCCTTCCAAGACATCATTAAATAAGGAGCGTAATTTGGGAGCTAAAGTATCAGCATAGCACTTATAGAATTCGGAGGGGAGGCCGTCTAAACCAGGAGTCTTATTTGGTTTAAGGTCAGCAATAGCCTCTTGGACTTCCTCAATAGAGATTGGGCTGTCAAGGAGCGTTTTTTGTTGGTCCGATAAACATGGCATATCTATATTATCTAGATAGTTAAACAAATCTTCCGGGGCATAGTGGGCTCTAGAAGAGTATAGGATTTTATAAAAGGCAGTAAAGGTTATATTAATTTGCTCAGGGTCAACCTGGAGACACTGGTTATTGTCCAGAATAGCAGGAATGGCTGTAGGCATACTAGAATCTTTGGACAGCCAAGCAAGTAGTTTACTATTCTTGTCACCAAATTCAAAGATACGCTGCGTTTGATGTAGGAGTATATTTTTGGTTAGAGATACTTGAGCCAGTCTCCATTGCCGGATTAACTGTTGCCAAGATCTCCATGAGTCAAGAGAGTTAGAGTTAGTAAATATCTCTTCAGCCTCTTTAACCTTATTTTCAATACTTAATATATGTGCCCTGGAGTTGGATTTAAATGCTTTGAGTTCAGTCATGTATTGACCTCGGATGACTGCCTTCCCTGCGTCCCATACAACCGGAGCAGAGGTAGAGCCAGTATTTGAATCCCAGTAGTGTTGCAGCGCTTGTGATATTTGTGGTTGGATTAAGGGTTCGGTTATATAAAAGCGAGAGATTCTCCACAGTCTATCCCTGGGCTTAGTAGAAATAGTTACTGTGAGTAAAACAGGAGCATGGTCTGAGATACCAGACGGTAAAATGTCTATAGAGTGTATCTGAGATAATATGGGAGGGGTAGCAAAGGCCAGGTCTATGCGGGACATGGAGTGGTGTGCCGAGGAAAAGCAAGTGAATGCTTTGTCCATGGGGTGTTTCCATCTCCACAAATCCAGGAGGTGGTGACCCTCAGCCCAGAGCCGTAGGTCATTCCCGTCTCTAGTGGAAGTACTAGTTCTGTCCATCTCAGAGTCCATAGTTAAATTAAAATCCCCCATTATAATAAGTCTGTCACCATGCCACCTAGAGGATTTGGCCACTACATCATATAGAAGTTGTTTGTTCACAGGTGGCGGTATATATACTCCAGCCATAATATATTCAAGACCATACAGTTCAAAATTAAGTAAAACAAAGCGTCCCAGGTCATCACAGCACGAATCTAGAATCCGCAATGGAACAGATTTATGAATAAGTATTGAAACTCCCCTGGAATATGAGGAGTACGTTGAATGATAGTGCTGTGACACCCAAGGGCGCCTAAGCGATAATATTTTATTTGCTATCAAATGTGTTTCAAGTAGAATGCATATATGCGGAGTATATTGTTTTAGATAATTAAAAACCAGGGACCGTTTAATCTTGGACCCCAACCCTCTTATATTCCAGCATAGACATTTAAGTGTATCCATTGATGATATATACTGATATTGACAAAGCGTAAAATGTATTAGTATCCAAGGACCGAAGTAGAAGCCAGACTGTGCGTGACCTGAAGCCGGGACCGGAGCCGGAAAGGAAAGAAGGACAGAAAACAGAAGAAACAGACAAACTCCCAACACCCCTCCACCCTACACCTCTTACCAGAACGACAGGAAAGAGCATGTCTGCACCCAAACGGACCAACTGTATCAGAGATGGTAGAATCTAACTACCAAAACCACCTCTGTGGGGAAGCGGACAGCATGAGGAGCCCCCCAGCCCGAATCTCCCAACCCAACCGGGGTTGAGGGTATAAGACTTAAACGACCTAAACACAACCAGCAAACAGTTAAGGTGTATAGCACAGTAACAGTACCAGAACGACCATATATGTCCAGGACCAACGTATCAGGAGAACATTCATACATACATACCCCATATACCTAGCATTAGTGGGACATTTAACGGGAATATACATACAAGCATGGCATAATATAGACTTAAAACACGGACAGCACATGAATTGCGGATCTGAGCTCAAAAGGAAGACCCATCCCTTATTTAAAGTACAAAGACATAAAGGACTTAGGCTCATATAAAATACAGTATATATTACAACAAGGGCGTGGAAAGAGAGGGCAGTGAGTGCGCATAAACATACTATATAACATTTGTCGAGAGCAAATAGACTATAAGGTAGAAGAATTTTTATCATAGCTTCTATGTATAGCATGTTGGGACTACTTTAATGCCAACCCAGTCGAGCCATCGGGTTGCAGTGACCTCTGCTGGTCACTGTTGGTAGTATAATTATATAGGGTTAGCAGGGTATTTATTGCGTGTCAAATAGAATCTCCCGCCTGTGGCTCCCCAAATACTAAGCCTCCTTAAACCAAACCAAGGCTGTCAGAGTCTCGCATTGGGGACAGTGGTGGACTCTGCTGGGTGGGATCGGCAGTTATTCCCAAGTGAGAGGTAGGGTGCCGAGAGCCCAATGCACTCCAGCTTGTCGCAATATATATTTCAGACTGTAAAAGGCTAAAGTCCAGACTGCAGTTATATACGTTCAGGAGAGGAGCTGGACTCAGAGAGACCCATAAGGTGCTTGATCCTTATGCCACATGCCCACATATAGCACACACCCAGGCATCGGGACACCCCCTCAAACAGTTATGTCAGTTATATACGCGACATTATTAAGAGTTAGAGTACCCACACTTCCTAACCCAGCCAGAGTCCCGTACCACTATAACGTGGAAATAAAGAACAGGAATACCAATACCCAGTATTGACCTTCAATGAATATCATTTCCCCATAGGAGACACATATAATGGTACATGCAGGTATTGCAGAGACAAGCATAAATGTTGGCTGACGTATAGAAGCAGCAGAGATATAAATACATGTTGCCCCCACGCAAAGTATAGAGCTCGGTCATATGCAGAACACATAACTTACACGCATCAACTCAGCGGTTCTCCGTTGTCTAAAATATTTCCATGCAGTATTTTAATCCCGTAATGTCATAAGAAATAAGATGTCACATATATGTTTAATCAGTGCACAACCCATACATCCTTCATAGACTAAAGATTCGCACACCCGCTCCAAGCTTTTGCGGAGGAACACAGAAGCATTATCTGAAATGTATCTATATATGTGATATGTGATATGTGATGGCGGGTAGAGCCGTTAGTTGATTGGAGCAGACGGTAGAGCCGTTAGTGAAATGGCACGCAAACCCATGATGAAAATGGCGCGGATGCGCCGTATGTGTTGGCGGCAAATTAAGCTGACCTTATTAACCATTCCCGGCCCGTATTTCCCCCCACAGCCCATTTCTCAGTGAGCCCAGTCCGCATGCCCCAGGTTATATACCCATATATATATATATATAGATAGGTCTATCATAGTAATATAAGCGCAGCCACAACACATATATCGACAAACAGGTCACATTCTAAATTATCTACTTAGTGTGCTATTCCCTTGGTACCTGCAAATAAGACACAGGGTAAACATATATAGATATACACATCTGAGAAGTTTGAGAAGTACTCTGTACATCATAAGGAGTGGAGTATAATCGTCTGCAACTGTCCACAGCGTAGTAAGAACAAGGTGAAGTAGCGTAACAGTTCCAAGCTAAAGAGCATCGCAATAAAACGAGGATATGGAACCATAAAAGATTATAGTAGTCTATATATGTAGTCCCCCGTTGTCGAACAGCCATATAATGTGGCTTGTATGTTAGAATGAGTCCGTAGAAAAAAAGGTTGGGGGAGGAGGGGAAAAACAAGGGGAAAAACATGACCCCCGGAAACGACAATCAAAATATTGAACAGGTAGGCATATGGGGGGAGTTCAATCCTCTGATGTGGCCCCGAAGTATCTGGATATAGCAAAGTCAAGTGCTACCTTTACTTACAGTTCGGAGAGCAGTAGTCCTTGTCACTTTATTGTTGCAGTTGTGGGAGCGACTCAATCCAGGTCATCGCGGCCTCTGGAGTCTCAAAGAACTTAGTTCCTTCTCCGTGCTCCACTCTAAGTTTGGCTGGGAAGAGCATGGCATAGGTTAAATTGCGTTCACGCAGTTTCAATTTAACTTGCGCAAACGATTGGCGCTGATTTTGGGTCTCCGTTGTAAAATCAGGAAACAACATCAATCGCTGGTTCTCGTAAAACAGATCCCCTGCCTTCCTTGCCGCCATCAGGATATTATCGCGGTCTCTGTAATTTAGGATTTTAAAGATGAGGGCCCGCGGAGGGGCGCCCGGAGGGTTCTTCTTTCTTGCAATCCTATGTGCCCTCTCTATCACGAAAAATTGAGAAAAAGTGTCATCCGGGAGAAGGCGTCTTAAAAGTTTTTCCACGAAGTCAGGAATATCTTTCCCTTCACTGCCCTCAGGTAGACCAAGAAGACGAAGGTTATTCCTTCTATTCCTATTCTCGGAGTCAACTGCCTTGTCTTCCATGGTTTTCAGTTGGCGCTTCATGGCAGTAATGTCGGTGCCATGTGTCCGGACAGTGTCCTCAGTGTCTGAGGTACGTCTTTCGACATCTCCCAACCTCTCCCTGATTGTAGTCATATCCTGTCGTAGAAGCCCCATGCCTGTATCTAGATGATCAATCTTTAATGTTAAGGCAGACTGGCACTTTTTTATCGCTTCCATTATAGTGTCCACGTACGGTGGAAGCGGCACCTGCTCATCCTCCGCCATCTTAGGATCCAGTTCCTTATCATTCTTTTTCTGTGCAGTCGGAGATGGTTGCGACTGTTCAGATGTTTTGGATTTAATAAATAATAATAATAGGAACATTTGTATAGCGCTTTTCTCCTGTCGGACTCAAAGCGCTCAAGAGCTGCAGCCACTGGGACGCGCTCAGGAGGCCACCCTGCAGTGTTAGGGAGTCTTGCCTTGAACTCCTTACTGAATAGGTACTTGACCTAGCCAGGATTCGAACCCTGGTCTCCCATGTCAAAGGCAGAGACCTTAACCAGTACACTATCCAGTCTCCTTTCTCCTTATTACCCGACTTATTCCGTTGAGACATTCCTGGTGTCTCGTAGGGTTGATACCTCGAGGTAGAAGGCTTGTCTCGGACAGGACCCGCAGTGTCGCGCCAGTCAGGGGGAGCCGGGCTGACTTCCGCAGATCCCTCCAGCGGGGGAGTACACCAGTCTTCCAGATTGTAGCCGGGTAGATGCCAGGTATTGTAAGGCACTTTTATCTCAAGATCCAGCCGTGTCTAAGAAGTTAGGATCGTAGCAATTGAGTTCAGGCAGCGGAGCTCCTCACTGCACGTCCGCTCAGGTCGCCATGTTAACCACGCCCCCGCCGAAACGCGTCTTGACGTAACCTGCACACAGTCACCCCGAAGGGACACCTGTCATCCATTTACCATCTGGATCCTTGCTGCCGCTGGCCACTGCAGCTTCAGGTTTCGCTTCCAAGAGGGGATGTCCTTTTTATTCTGGGCTATATGCCAATTTTAAATGCCTACTGTTCATACACATCTAGTAAGTGTATCTTTTATTGCGCAGTTTTCATTTTATTAAACGGTATCACACTACGGAGCGCTCCTCCTGTCTTTTGCTTCCTTTTCCTGGGGGTACCTACCTATCTAACCTATATGGGGGTACCTACCTATCTAACCTATATGGGGGTACCTACCTATCTTACCTATACTGGGGGCAACTATATGGGCTACTTATAGTGGGGGGGACCTATAGCTGGCTACCTATACTGCGGGCACCTATACCGGTCTCCACTCGCCCAGGGTGCAATTTAGCCTAGAAACTGCTAGTATTTGGCTCCACCCACGTCCTGTTTTGGCCACGCGCGCTAAGGAGGTTAAGAAGTCACTCTCTGTAAAATAAATGCAGTATGGGGTAACAACCTTCCACTAAAACAAAATATGAGGAAGTGGTGGAATTATCTCCCAATCAATTACATAAATTGTCTAATTCAAATAAAAAAAAAAAGCCATATTAAAGTACACTCTACTATGGGGAGCAGGAAAAAATGGCGCACAGCGGCTAGGTAACTTTCTGGCGCACATTAAGAACAACAGTCAACGATATTTACCGTTTTAAAGAGAAACTTTCTGGCGCCGCGGAGCAGACCACAGTAAACGTGCCTAGAACGTTATTTCTCGTTTGAAAGTTTAAGTCCGGTGTTTGTTTATTTTCCAATGTATTTTCCGAATGACTGCCCTGTTCTGCACTGTTGCTCACGGAGGCACACACGCAGTCTGACCACTTCTGCGTCATGAAGTATTAATGTATACATCTCCTAAATGTGTTATATTATATAAATAAAGATTGCTTTCAAGATTACTTTCACTAAGTAGTAAAATGCAATAAATGTGTGAATGTTAAAAAAAATCATTTCTGAAGCGGAATTGAACCCACAACCCACAGACCATTAATCCGTTGACTTACCGCTGCTCTATCTCTTCACTGCAGTAATTGAATGCTATGTTATTGTCCAGGTTTGCTGAAGCCTATTGTTCAACACGTATATTTTCGATCTCCGACGCCATCTACTGTTTAATATTTATAATGTTTCTTGTTATGCTCTTTTTTTTATTTCAGATGCGTTACTACTATTTTCGATTGTAATATCCTTTTTTCATTAGTTTATATTAATTGCATTTGTTATGCAGAGTGAGTTTTGTTGACTCACAAAAAGATAAATATCCTGAGAGACGATTTAGAGTGGTGGGGGTCTGGGATAGTGTGAGGGAGTAGTTTGGGCTAGGTTTTATGTTTTGGTTTTGTGATAGTGTGAGGGAGTGGTGGTGGAGAGTGTGAGGGAGTGGTGGTGGAGAGTGTGAGGGAGTGGTGGGGGTGGAGAGCGAGGGTGTGGTGGTGGAGAGTGTGAGGCGAGTGGTGTGGGAAGACTGTGAGGGAGTGGTGGGGGAGAGTGTGAGGGAGTGGTGGGGGTAGAGTGTGAGGGAGTGGTGGGGGTAGAGTGTGAGGGAGTGGTGGGGGTAGAGTGTGAGGGAGTGGTGGTGGAGAGTGTGAGGGAGTGGTGGTGGAGAGTGTGAGGGAGTGGTGGTGGAGAGTGTGAGGGAGTGGTGGTGGAGAGTGTGAGGGAGTGGTGGGGGTGGAGAGCGAGGGTGTGGTGGTGGAGAGTGTGAGGCGAGTGGTGTGGGAAGACTGTGAGGCGAGTGGTGGGGGAGAGTGTGAGGGAGTGGTGGGGGTAGAGTGTGAGGGAGTGGTGGGGGTAGAGTGTGAGGGAGTGGTGGGGGTAGAGTGTGAGGGAGTGGTGGGGGTAGAGTGTGAGGGAGTGGTGGGGGTAGAGTGTGAGGGAGTGGTGGGGGTAGAGTGTGAGGGAGTGGTGGGGGTAGAGTGTGAGGGAGTGGTGGGGTAGAGTGTGAGGGAGTGGTGGGGTAGAGTGTGAGGGAGTGGTGGTGGAGAGTGTGAGGGAGTGGTGGTGGAGAGTGTGAGGGAGTGGTGGTGGAGAGTAGTGGTATAATGGCAGCAATTTAAATATCGCCATTGAAATACAAAAGGTGAATTTTGATTGACTATTATAGGCACCACCAACTTCAATGAATATTAATTTCACTTAAACAGTGACCATCTTTGCCAACTTTTGGAACAATGCCATTAAAAGTGTAAGAACGCATGCAGTTTACATTTTCTCTGTGATAGAATTTTTTGGGCTCTGCCCACCTTTTTGTAACCTGGATACACTATAACTCAATGAACAAATTGATGAGCTTTGGGCTCCTTGGCATCCATAATTTTTTTTGGGGGGGGAAGTACAATAAAAGACATTTGATTGGTTGATTGGGACTCCGGCCCATTCACCAAAGTTCTATTTCAGTGACAAATTATTCAACTATACAAATTGTGAGCCTTGTACCATTGTACAATTACCAATGAATTGCAGCATTTTGTATATTCTAAAAAAAAAAAATTGTGAAATTTTAGCGGCTGTTGTAGACTAAACCCACTTTCCTGAATCTTAAAGAGAATCTGTAACGTTAAAACGTCCCCTGGGGGGTACTCACCTCTGATGGGGGAAGCCTCAGGATCCTAATGAGGCTTCCCACGCCGTCTGCCGTCCCTCGGGGGTCTCGCTGTAGCCCTCCGTACAGCGGTGACGTAATATTTACCTTTGCAGGCTCCTGCGCAGGCGCTCTGGCAGCTGTCGGCTCCGAAGGAGGCGAAAATACCCGATCGCCGTCGGGTCCGCTCTACTGCGCAGGCGCAAGTCTCCGGCGCCTGCGCAGTAGAGCGGACCCGACTGAGATCGGGTATTTCCGCCTCCTTCGGAGCGAAAGCAGCCACAGCGCCCCCGCTGGAGCCTGCAAAGGTAAATATTGAATTGAACAGTCGGCACAGTCGCCGGCTGTTCGGAGGGCTGCAGCGAGACCTCCGTGGGACAGAGGACGGCGTGGGAAGCCTCATTAGGATCCTGAGGCTTCCCCCACCCGAGGTGAGTACCCCCCAGGGGATCTTTTTGTCGTTACAGAGTCTCTTTAAACTTAATCACCAGGTGAACACGAGTGCCAAGTTGGAAGAGATAGAGAGAGAGAGAAAGAGAGAGAGAGAAAGAGAGAGAGAGAAAGAGAGAGAGAGAGAGATAGAGGGAAAGAGATAGATAGAGAGAGAGAGAGAGAGAGAGAGAGAGAGAGAGAGAGAGAGAGAGAGAGAGAAAGAGAGAGAGAAAGAAAGAGAGAGAGAGAGAAAGAGAGAGAGAGAGAGAGAGAAAGAGAGAGAGAAAGAGAGAGAGATAGATAGATAGATAGATAGATAGATAGAGAGAGAAAGAGAGAGAGAAAGAGAGATAGAGATAGATAGATAGAGATAGATAGATAGATAGATAGATAGATAGATAGATAGATAGAGAGAGAGAGAGAGAAGAATAGAGAGAGAGAGAGAGAGAGAGAGAGAGAGAGAGAGAGAGAGAGAGAGAGAGAGAGAGAGAGAGAGAGAGAAGATAGAGAGAGAGAGAGAGAGAGAAGAGAGAGAGAGAGAGAGAGAGAGAGAGAGAGAGAGAGAGAGAGATAGAGAGAGAGATCGAGACTTATCTAGAGACGAGATCGAGAGAGATAGATAGATAGAGAGAGAGATAGAGATAGAGTTGAGAGCTTCGAACTCGTCATCTCAACACACCCCTTACACTATCACAAACCCACCAACCAACACGCTCGCCCTCCACAACCCCAACCCACACACCCCCTCCCTCTCGCCACACCACCCCCCCCACACCATGACACTTCCACACACAACACACTCCTCTCCCACAGCACTACATCCAAACTCCCTCACATTCTCCCCCACCGATCCCTCACACTCTCTGAGGTACTTCAAACTCTCCAACAACACTCCCTTATAATCTCCACCACTACTAACTCACAATCTACCCCACCACTACTTCAAATTATACAACAAGACTTCCTCACACTCACCCACAACACTACACCACACTCTCCCCACCACTCCCTGACACTCTCTCCCACACCACTCTCTCTAACTATCACCAACAACTCCATAACACTACACACCAACATTCCATCAAACTATAACCACCGCCCAAATCGATCACACTCTACAACACTACTCCCACAACACTCCATAAAACTCGCAGCCAACACTACCTTATACTCTACCACAACACTCCCTCACACTCTCAAACAACACTCCATCACACTCTACCCCAACACTCCCTTAACCTCTACCCCATCAATCCCTCAAACTCTCCCCCACCACTAACTCACACTCTCCCCACCACTCTCCCCATCAATCCCTTACACTCTCCCCAAACACTCCCTCACCACTCCCTCACACTCCCTCACACTATACCCAAACACTCCCTCACACTATACCCAAACACTACCACACACTCTCATCTAACGCAACCGATCATTCTCCCACTCCATCAAACACTCCTCCGTCACACTATCCCAAACCACTCTCCCCATCAATTACTCAGACTCTACCTATCAATCCCTCACACTCTCACCATCAATCCATTACACTGTCCACCCACAACTCCATCACACTCTTCAACACCACTTCATCACACTCTCTCCCACACCACACCCTCACACTATACCCCAACACTCCCTCACACTCTCCCACAACACTCCCACACCACTCCCTCACACTCTCTCCCACAACCACAACCTCACACTCTCCCCAAACACCCCCTCACACTCTCCCCAAACTCCCTCACACCACAACCTCACACTCTAACACACACCAACCTTAAACTCTCCCACACCACAATCTCACACTCTCCCCCACCACCAATCTTAATCATCTGAAAAACCATGTAGATTTTTTAAAATGAAGAGCAAGAATCAATTAAGCTCAGGACTACAATTAATAAAAAGATATAACTTAAATAACTAACTGAATAACTACTAACTTAACTTAATAACTAATTTCAAACAAATTAATATAAAGATATCATAAAGAGAAAATATACAAAATTAAGAAAAGTAATAAAAATGGACACTAGGTGGCGTTGGACTTCAAACACATACACACGCATGTGTAGATGTCGTCAGCACTACAGCGAACTCACTACAAATAACAAAACTTAAGCTGATTTTCTACAGCAGAGGTAGAACTGTGGTAAGTCAGTGGTTTACCATATTATTGGTTGCGGGTTTGATTCCGCTTCTAGCATATATTTTCGGGAAAAAAAGTAATTTATTTATTTATTTTGTTTCACATTTTAAAATTGATAATTACAATCTTGTTATTTTTAAACAAAAAAAATAATACAACACTTTACATTAAATAATGATTACTTCATGCCGGAGAAGCAGTGTCCTTTCAAGTTTGCCTGCGTGAGTGCGAGAGCAGATGGGGAAAAAATCACAATGATAAACAGCGTTTAAAAAATATTACAAACTAAGCATACTGAACGCTAAATAAACTTTGCAAATCACTTAAAACGATAAATTACGTTTTAAGTTGAAAAACGAGAAATACCGTTTTCTGAACGTTAACGTTCTGAACCATGCGCCATTTTTTCCCCGGCGCCGCTTTTGACCGTATGCCTACTGTGCTGTGCAAAGCGTTTCACAGTAAAAAAAAACACTTCCTCAAGCAAATAAAAAAGTCCTTATCTGTGTTCTCTAAGAACTGGGCATCTCCGTGCACACAGAATTGATTGGCTTCTCCTAATAACTGGACTAGGATGAATTAGGGATTAGAATTGTATGCCCCTCTCAGGGACAGTCAGTGACAAGATTATATACTGTAGGAAGCACTGAAGAAGATGTCAGCGCTACATAAATACATATTAATACAAAAAAAAAAATGTATATGTATGGACTAGATTGTGAGCTCCTTTGAGGGACAGTTAGTTACAAGACTATATATACTCTGTACAGCGCTGCGGAAGATGGTGCTATATAAATACTAAATATATATCTCAATGAAATATAATCAAGCAGGAAAATGTACATCTTCGCAAAGGATGACTGTCTAAGCTTTAACACCTACAAGCTATTTGCTGCCTACTGGCAATCAGCCTTTAAAGATACTTCCAAAAAACTGTCAAGGTAATCAATGAGAGCAACTTGAACTCTTTGGTTGACGCCAGAAGCTGTCGCGCTCACTGAACAGTGGAACTTGTCCTGTCATTTGTAACCGCAGGACAATTGCACATAGCTGAAAGGTAAGTAATGATCTCTGAAAGCAGCTACACTGATTTAAATGACCAGATATTCAGCTCTAAAGCATCTACGACAGGCTTTCTCAACCAGGGTTCCTTGAGGACTCTGCAGGGGTTCCCTGGCATTTCACCCCATCGTGAGGGAAGTATAATAGAGCACATTATAATAGGGGGTACTGTAAAAAAGAAGAACTAAATTGGGGACGGGGTCAGAATAATAATGAGCACAGTATAAGGAGTGTCAGTGTAATAGGAGGTAGTGAGATTAACAGCCTCACCTACTTTTAACGACCATGCCTCCTGAAAAATAAATGTAGGGGTTCCTCAACATCAAAAAAAAATGTGTGCAGAGGTTCCTTGAGATCCAAAAGTTATTTGCAGGGTTCCTCCAGGGTAAAAAGGTTGAGAAAGGCTGATCTACGATTATACAGTTCACCCACAAGGGGTTTTTACCCTAACAGACCAGAGCAATTTTCACCTGTCAGTGCTCCTCCCTTTTATTCACCAATAACTTTATTACTACTTATCACAACAAAATGATCTATACCTTGTTTTTTTTCTACACTAATTAAGCTTTCTGTGGGTAGTATTTTTTTTTTATTGTAAATGCATTTTAACTGGAAAAATAAGAAGAAAAATCATTATCTCTCAGTTTTAGGCCATTATAGTTTTAAAATAAAACATTCTCCTGTGGATAAAAGGCACATGTTTTATTTGCCCTGATTATTAACCACTTCACCACTGAGGGGTTTTACCCCTTGAACACCAGAGCAATTTTCACCTTTCAGCGCTCCTTCCATTCATTCGTCTATAACTTTATTACTTATCGCAATTAAATTAACTATATCTTGTTTTTTTCGCCACCAATTAGGCTTTCTTTAGGTGGGACATTATGCCAAGAATTATTTTATTCTAAATGTGTTTTAATGGGAAAATAGGCAAAAATGTGGGAAAAAAATTATTTTTCAGTTTTCGGACATTATAGTTTTTATATAATGCATGCTACTGTAATTAAAACCCATGAAATGTATTTGCCCATTTGTCCCGGTTATAAAACCATTTAAATTATGTCCCTATCACAATGTTTGGCGCCAATATTTTATTTGTAAATAAAGGTGCATTTTTTCAGTTTTGCATCCATCCCTTATTACAAGCCCATAGTTTATAAAGTAACAGTGTTATACCTTCTTGACATAAATATTTAAAAAGTTCAGTCCCTAAGGTAACTATTTATGTTTTTTTTTATTATTGTATTTTTTTTATTATTCTTTTTTTAATTACAAAAAAAAAATTGGGGAGTGTGGGAGCTAATGAGTTAATCTATTGTGTAAAACTAATGTATTTGTATATGTAAAATGCTTTAGGGTGTAGTTTTACTATTTGGCCACAAGATGGCCACAGTGAGTCTGTTCATGCGACCTGTAAGCGTCCGGAAGGACGCTTACAGGAAGCACTATGAGGCTGGGAACATCACAATGATCGCGCTGTTTCTCATAGAAGCAGCAGATCATTGCGGGGGCTTAGATCAACGAACGGGAATGGATTTTCCCGTTAACTGATCTCCGGGTGAGTGGGCGGCGGCATGCACAAGCGGCGGGAGCACGAGCGGCGGGAGCGCGGGAGGTACGGATTTCTCCGTCCCTTGGTTTTATAAGGGTGGAAAAAGGGACGGAGAAATACGTACCGCGGGGGGTAAAGTGGTTAAACCATTTAAATTATGTCCCTATAACAATGTATGTTGACAATATATTTGGAAATATAGGTGTTATTTTTCTGTTTGTTTTTTTGTTTTGTTTTTAGTCCGGTCTATAGTAACAAAGCCCCTATGTAGTAAAGTACTAGCAATATACCCTCATAAAATATATATTAAAAAGAGTCCCTAAGGCCCCGTTTACACTTAATCAGTTCAGTTGGTGTGCATTTTTTTTCTTCTCCATAGCAGTGCATTGTGAAAACAGATTTCAGTTAATAGGAAAACATGAGCATTACTTTGAAAATAAATTGCCCTTTCAGTTATAACTGAGAGCAACTGATTAAAGAAAACCTGAACTGAAAATTAAGTGTCAAAATAAATAAAAGTCAAAATAAACATACACGCATCATACTTACTTCCCATGTAGTCTACTCCTCAATCTCTTTCTTCCCTCCAGCGTCCTGTTTGTCCACTGTGATCAAGGGAATTCTCTGTCCTCTATTTTGAAAATGGCCATTACCCCATAACAGCTTCAGGAGGTCAGCGCACTGTTAAACTCTAACATCGCCCACTTGAGCCATAGGGAAACATGGAGATTACCTGGCACATCAGTTGTCCTCTCCGCTATAACTGACAGTAACTGATATATTTCAGTTCTGACAAAATGTTGTCAAAACTGGAAGGGATCATTGTCAGAAGAAAATGGTGCGCTTCTGAGAGGAACTGATGGCAACGTTACCATGTAATGTTCATTTGCAGTTACCTCATGAGTTTATTTTAAATAGTTTTACTCAGTTCAGGTTCCCTTTAAGTGTAAATTGGGCCTAAGGCAACTACTTATATTTTTTTTTTTTTTAAAGCTGATTTTTTTTTTTTACAAGTTTTTTTTTTTTTTTTAGGGAGGGGGGGGGGGGCAGGGGGCTTTAATAACATAAGTTATTAATTATCTTAAAGTGAACCTCCGGACTAAAAATCGACTCAGCAGCACTGAGAAGGCTTTGTGTTTCTTTAACAGTTTCACAGCATCAGAACTTTGTTTCTCTTATACAAGCCTCATTTTTAGCTGCACAGAAGAAAACTGATCAGGCTTTTTTCACCTGAAGCTGTGCAAAGCATGATGGGATTTCTGATTTTGTTGTTCCCAATCTGCTGTTTTGGTGAAATTTTTTTTTTACATTTTGAATTTGACATTTGAAGCCTAGCATGTGCAGCTGGGAGGGGTAATCAGGACACAGGATAGTTGGAACTGTGTCTCCTGCTCCTTGTCACCTCCTTTCAACCAAAAAGATGGCTGCCCTCATGAATCACAAACATTTGCCTGTTTTTTTAAAATAGGGTGGGTAAGAGATTATATTACCTATCTATTCTAATAAACATAACTAATGTAACTTGATGACAGTATGTTTGTTTAGGCTGAAGTTCCCCTTTAATCTTTAAATTATAAGTGTATGTGTATGTATGTCTGTATGAGTAATTTTACTCTTTGGCCACTGGATGGTGCTACGAACACTCCTGTTTTATAGGAAGTGTTAATTTTTTATTTATTTATTTTTACACATCTTACTGCCTCTGACTGCTTCCTGTTTTATGAATGGACATGACCCCTGATCGGTGTTCATGCCCATTAATTCCAGGCATTGCATTTGGGTAGAGGAGCGCTTGGTCGGTCCTCTTCCCCAATCACGGTGGCAGGGGGGCAGGAACACACGTGCACGCGGCGGTGAGAACGAGCGACTTATTAAACCGTCCCGTGGACGTTTTAATGAGGCGGTTTGCTGTTTACTGGTTAAGTTATAGTGAAAACATATATTGTTTGTAGCTCTGAAAAGGATGCTAGCGTTTTTCAAAAGCGTTTTGAAATTGCAAGTTTGTCTCAGGCCTGATACTACACTAGTTTTCTTCCTCGGCAGTGAGCAAATTTGTCTGAACCAGATAAACAGGGTCCTGAATGTGTACCTATTATACAGCCACCATGAGACTTACGCGGAGGATAAAGCGGAGGATAAAGCTGGTAAAACGCTTACCCCGCTCCTGCACAAGTCCTGGTGGCTGCTGCCAGCTATTACCGATGGCCGAATTTCAGTGGTTTTGTAGTAATTTGTGCTCAGTCTTTTGACAGTGCCCAAATTACTCACTGAGCACCACTATAGCCGTAATTCCTATTATGGTGACAGCTGTGCCCTAAATCTCTTGCACTGTTTTCACAGCGCTCCTCTTGAAAGGGGTTAATGTCTGTTGATGAATAAGCCATCAGATAACCAAATCTGTCCTTTCAAACCCTAATTAGCGTTTAGTGTTTAAAAAAAAAATAAAAAAAAAAAAATTGCAGCGCTCATAATCAAGCTGCAATTACAATTAAACCAACAGAGGTGTGCACACCTCCCCAGGGATTTAAATACAAACCTTGAATACAAATCAGATGCAAAACTATGCAACTTTTCCTGTTCTTTAGAAAATGTGTAGACCATTTATGGCTAGCACGTTCAGGTTTATACTATGTTTTAATGGTTAGCTAATAGTTAGGTCTCTTCTGTGAGGGCACATCGCTGTGGAAGAGTAGTACTAAACAATCTGCATGCAAACTGTTTTGGAAGCTAACATTCTCCATTTGCTGCATGAGTTTTGAAAAGCAAGTTGTGTAATCTCTGCCCGTGTTTTGGGCTCTGCACATCTATGCAGCTGGTCATCTTGGGTTCAGCCTGCATTTGGAAGCACTGCCAATATCTCCTGTTGTACAAAAATGTAAATCTACTTATGGTATCAGGAGTATCAGTTTGCATTCAATGTATCTACATTAGTGCTTAGTGCATAGCTTTGCATCTGATTTGTATTCAAAGTGTGTATTTAAGTCCCTGGGGAGCTGTGCACACCTCTGTTGGTTTCATTTCATTTGCAGCCTGATTAGGAGCGCTGCCAAGGTTTTCCTGTTCTTTATAAAATGTGTACAGCTAAAAATATGCCTATAGCTATTGGAGTAACTAAATAAGCATACTTGTTCTGTACTAGATACTTATTGGGTAGGCAGGCAATGAGACTGGTAGTTAGATTCAAGCCAAATCCTGCTCTTCAGCAGGCCTTCAAACAGTAGTGGGATGTGATTGAAAAATAAAACCTATAAATTTAGTATTAAAAACTGACCTAATGAAGAGCCAGATTTGACTGGAAATTAAATAGTTTCATAGCCTGCTGATTCCTTGCCTTTTTCATGTACTTCATTTGGCTTATACAGAGCTGGGCCGAGGCAGAGGCTGTATGGGCTCCAGCCTCTGAGCATGTGACTCTAAGGGCACTGGGAGGGGAGCCCAACATCTGTTGTCTTCTCTCCATCTCCTTGGGCCTCCCTCCTGCGGTGTGTGTGTGGCAGGCTGGCAGTGTGTTCCCTCTCCCCTCCTTCCCCTGCAGAGTTATGGAGGTAGTGCACATGCAGCACACACTCACCTTCTCCTGGTTCCAGATGCTGCAGGTCCATCTGTCTCCTCTGTAGTGTCACTGCACTGCACTTCCTCCTTCACAGTTTGGGCTCTAGCACCCGATCTGTGAAGTACAGAGAAGAGACACTGCAGAGGGCAGACCGGACTCGGAATACATGGAACAAGAAGGTGGGGGTATGTGAGTGTTGCCTGTCCACTGCCTCCATAATACTGCGGGGGGGGGGGCACATCTGGCTACCTTATCATGGGGGTTCATATGGCTACCTTATCCCGGGGAGGGGGGGGGTTGACTATGTTATCCTGGGGAGGGGGGAGAGAGGGGGTTGGTTACTTTATCCTGGGGAAATATAAAGAGATGGCCCGAACCTCCAATTTTAGGTTCGCCAACCGGTTCACGAACTTCCGCAAAGGTTCGCGAACTTGCGAAATTTTGCTAAACCGCAATAGGACTTCAATGGGGAGACAAACTTTGAAAACTAGAAACATTTATGATGGCCAGAAAAGTGATGGAAAAGATGTTTCAAGGGGTCTAACACCTGGAGGGGGGCATGGCAGTGTGGGATACATGCCAAAAGTCCATGGGGGGGGGGGGGGGATCAGGATTTGACGTACAGCAGCGTTTTAAGGGCAGCAATCACATTGCATGCTAAATTGGAGGCCTAAAGTGCTTTAAAACATCTTGCATGTGTATACATCAATCAGGGAGTGTAATTAGTGTACTGCTTCACACTGACAGACTAAACTCACTGTGTAATGCACCGCAAACAGCTGTTTGTGTAGTGGCGGCCGTGCTGGACTGGTGCGCACCATGGCTAGAGTGCATGCGATAGTTTTCAAGCCCATATGGTCGCCGGGCTGAGGTAGCTCAATGACAGAACAGTACAGTGAAGTACAGTGACTGTTGGTATTAAATATCACACTGCGTGCGCTCTCGTAGGTAAGTGGGTGCACTGAACAACGGGTAGGTATATGCAGTGATGGGCATTACAAATGTGCGCCTGTCACACACATGTACCGTGAACAAGTACAGTGACGTTTGGCATTAAATATCACACTGCGCGCGCTCACAATTGTAAGTGGGTGCACTGAACAGGTAGGTATATGCAGTGCTGCTGGGTATTACAAATGTGCACCTGACACACACACAGACACACACACACGTACCGTGAACATGTGCAATGACTGGTGGTATTAACAATGCGTGTGCTCACGTAGGTAGGTAGGTGCACTGAACAGTGAACAGGTGCAGTGATTGGGATTACAAATGTAAAACTGCCTGTCACACACACACAGGTAGTCAGGGCCGGCGCTACCATGGAGGCAGCTGCCCCAGGGCCCCAGAGCTTGTAGGGGCCCCCAGTGGCTACAAGAGGAAAAAACATTTTCAAATCGGCCTTATAGTTTTTGAGAAAATCGATTTTAAAGTTTCAAAGGAAAAAAAATACACATTTAAAAACCTGCCGACTTCAATGGTTAATAGCAAATCCACCCTAATTGCTAGAAACCCTAAATTTGCAGGATATGTTAAGGAGATCATTAGGAATAAGAGGAAAAAAAATATTTTTCAAAAAGACCTTATAGTTTTTGAGAAAATCGATTTTAAAGTTTCAAAGGAAAAAAGTATACGTTTAAATGCGGTAAATGTAACTTTTAGTAGCAAACCTAACGGTAGTGTAATTTTACATGCATCAAATGAAAGCGCAATAAATTTCCTGATGGGGTTTCCAGGGGGTCTATACGCAGCCGCAGCGCTTTGGCCAGGGATCGCTATATAGCCGCAATATGGCTGTATGAAGATCCCTGGCATTTTTTCCTATTTTCCCAATTTTTTTTAATGTTTAGAGTGTGGGAATTTAAAAAAAAAAAAAATTATGTGAGATCCCCCCTCCTGAAACGTTTTAACCCCTTGTCCCCCATGCAGGCTGGGATAGGCAGAATGTGGAGCTCCGACCGATTGGGACTTCAAACCATGGCTATACCAGCTGCAAATAAGGTCCCCTAATGCAGATTTTTTTCCGGGTATATGTTGGGGGGGCCCCCCAGGTTTATTTTGCCCTGGGGCCCCATTGTTGCTTAAACCGGCCCTGCAGGTAGTCACTGAATGTGCTGGGCCTGGCAGTGGCACAGTAGGAATTACCACCAAGGGGCCAAGGGCCAGCTGCGACTGACTGACAGGGCTGTATATGCAAGTGGGTCATACACACACAAAAAAAAAAAATTAGATCACAAGAACAAGTTAACTGTTAGCATGGCCGTTTTCGGCCGAATTTTCGCATTGCGCGCAATCGCGTATTTTCGCACAAAACGATAACGTTTTCGTGCACAAACGCGAATTTTCATGCAAAAGCTATATCATTTCCGCACGAAAATCCACGTTTGCGCACAAAACAGTTATCATTTAGTGCAAAAATTTGCAATCACGCGCAATGCAAAAATTCGCGCAAAAACGGTTGTGCTAACAGTTAGCACTCTTTTGTGAATCAAGCCCATTCTCTAGCTCAGCTGCCTTGTAATAACTCACCTGTCTGCCAGCTTCTCCATCCATTGCTCCATTATTAGCCTCGCTGTCTGTGTCTTCTCCATCTGGTGTGTGTCATGTGTAAATAACATGCATCCGGTCAGAGAAGAGGGAGGCAGCAGGGCTGAATATGGTAAGGAGCAGCTGCAGGGACAAGTGAGTTATTACAAGAAGCTAGTGGAAAGGAGAGCTAGTGTAATTGGAGACTAAGGGCTCGTTCACACTAGAGGCGGTTTTGGCCAAATGTAAGAGCGGACTTTTTTCTAAAATGCCCTGAAAGTGGCTACGCCATGCTTCTCTATGGTGTAGTTTAGATTGAAGCTTTCCATCCGCATTCCGCTCAGAAAAGTGGTGCATGGGCCATTAGGAGGTGATTTTGCCTCAATAAAAAAGGTATAGGAAGAATGCAAACACACACAAAATTGCTTTGTGCAGCGATTGCTTTCGTGTTTTTAAAAATAAATACATTGTATTTATTCTTTTCCAGATCAAAGAGTTCATTTCCTGACTGACGTCCGGAAGTGTAAAAATGTAATCCCTCGGCAAAACCGCTCAGGTAATCGCCGGGAATTGGAAATAAAGATTGCATAAAAAAAAAAAAATAAAAAAAAAAAAAACGCCAAACGCAGACAGACACGCGAACGGAACACAATGTGAACAAGGCCTCACTGTTCACCCATTAGGGGAGCTCACCTATGGAGGGTATTACAAAGCAATACAAAAATCCACAGGTCTCTACCAAACAGTAGAAATGTATTCCTTTATTCACACAGATCTAGATAAAAAAAACAAAACTATCCCCCCCCCCCCCCCCCCCTAAATAAATAAATAAATAAAATAAACAGAAACTGCACTGGTGACATCTGAGAAAAAACAAGGGTCCGGCTGCAAGGTTCAACATCCACCAATCACACCACACACACACTGGCTGGCCAGCAATGTATAGCACTAATGTACTAGTGGATCTATTGATAAGCTTCGTCAATTGTATGCTTACTCTAGGATGTAGCCTCCAGCAGGGTCGGACTGGGACACCAAGGGCCCACCAAGGAAGTTTCAGCCTGGGGCCCCCCCCTCTCCTCCTCCTCCCCCCCCCCCCCCCCATTTTGGGCTCACATACACATGTACTCTAGAAATTTTGCATGACTTTATGGTAGGGAATAGATTGTGAGCAATTCTGAGGACAGTCTCCAATAGGGATATGTCTAAATGCGAAACTAAATGGGTGTCACCATGCACTGGAACATCGGCGTGGTCATGATGAGTCATGGGCAGACTTAAAAAAAAAAAATACAAAACACAAAATAAGTAGCGGCGTTATTCACAGAGATTAGGTCCGACCAGATACATTGTATATTCAAGTAGTTACATGCCTCATGATAATTCATCAAGTAGTCAAATGGCAGCAGATACCCCCACAAAATGCAATCAGGTTGACGGCAGATACCCCCACACAATGCAATCAGGTTGGTGGCAGATACCCCCACAAAATGCAATCAGGTTGACGGCAGATACCCCCACACAATGCAATCAGGTTGACGGCAGATACCCCCACAAAATGCAATCAGGTTGACGGCAGATACCCCCACAAAATGCAATCAGGTTGACGGCAGATACCCCCACAAAATGCAATCAGTTTGGCTGCAGATACCCCCACAAAAACAGATACCCCCACACAATGCAATCAGTTTGGCTGCAGATACCCCCACACAATGCAATCAGTTTGGCTGCAGATACCCCCACACAATGCAATCAGGTTGGCTGCAGATACCCCCACACAATGCAATCAGGTTGGTGGCAGAGATACCCCCACACAATGCAATCAGGTTGGTGGCAGAGATACCCCCACACAATGCAAGTCCCCCCCAGCTTGGAAGGGGGGGCAGAGGGCACAGATCAGCGGGGAAGCCTCCCCCCCTCCCTCACCTAGGGCCCCCCCTTCCGCGCACCCCCCTCCTCGAGAAGTGCAGCCAGCAGCGAGCGGAGTATAGCTTACCAGCTTCAGATGATGCTATCTCCGCTCCGCATGCCGCTGCTGCCCTGCTGGTCTCTGTCTCCTGTAGTGACGCTGTCCAATCACGCTCTAGCAGGAAGTACTGCGAGAGCGTGATTGGACAGCGTCACACACTACAGTCAGAGACCAGCAGGGCAGCGGCATGCGGACTCGGAGCGGAGATAGCATCATCTCTGTAGCTATTCTCCGCTCGCTGCTGGCTGCACTTCTGGAGGAGGGGGGTGCGCGGAAGGGGGGGGCCCTAGGTGAGGGAGGGGGGGACGCTTCCCCCCCTCCCCGCCGCTCTGTGCCCAATTCCCCCCCTTCCAAGCTGTGCCCCCCTCCAGTGGCGTAGCTAGGGTGTTTGACACCCGGTGCGGATAATTTACCAACCCCCCCCCCCCCCCCCCAAAAAAGCAAAGCGCGCAGCGACAAAAAAAATGGGTGTGGACATGACATCACATGGGTGGGGGGTAATTGTAATGTAACTGTAACAGTAAGGCAGTGGGCTAATATAGGTAGCCAGAATAGTTTCCCTCAGCATAGGTTAGATAGGTAGGTGCCCCCAGTATAGGTTAGTTAGGTAGGTGCCTCCAATATAGGTAGCCAGTATAGTTGCCACCAGTAAAGGCTAGCAAGGTAGATGCCCCCAAGACAGGTTACATAGGTAGCTGCCACCAGTATAGGTTACATTGGTAGGTGCCTCCAGTATAGGTTAGATAGGTAGCTGCCCCCAGTATAGGTTAGATAGCTAGCAGGGTGAGAGGGCGGGCAGATAGCTAGCCGGGTGGGCAGATAGAAAAAAGGGGGAGGGGGAAGAAGTGGTGCGGTCATGGAAGAATTGGGTGTGGTCATGGACCAGAATGTGGGTGTAGTCATGGGTGGAGACAAATTTGCATGAATGGTGGGACATTAGATTAGGACAGTGGTGGCGAACCTTTTGAAGGCAGAGTGCCCAAACTGCAACCCAAAAGTCACTTATCTATTGCAAAGTGGCAACAGCAATTTAAACTAAATAAAAACGTTTTAACTCATACATGAACATTATGGAAAATCCAAGTTGAAAATAAACTGTGAAGATAAACAATTTCATCCATCCTACTCCTGAAAAATGTATTCTTTTTTTTTTTTTTTTTTTTTTTTTTTTTGAACCTCCCAGTTTTATTTTCTGTTTTAAAAAGCTAAAAAGTAGCTATTGTCTCATATGATGATGATTCAGCTTTTTCCATAGTCTCGCAGTTAGCAATCATGTGACCCTCAACAAGACAAATTCAGCAATCATGAGGTCCCCCATCAAGACAAAATCAGCAATCATGAGGCCCCTAACAAGACAAATTCAGCAATCATGAGGCCCCCAACAAGACAAATTCAGCAATCTTGAGGCCCCCAACAAGACAAATTCAGCAATCATGAGGCCCCCAACAAGACATTCAGTAACCATGAGGCCCCCAACAAGACAAATTCAGTAACCATGAGGCCCCCAACAAGACAAATTCAGCAGTCATGAGGCACATAAATAAACAGCATTTCACATAAATAGGCAGAATGCCCACTTAATATGGTAGACACCTCTCACCTGGCTTCTGAATTCTCCTCTACTGGCTGCTGTGCCAGGCAATACTGTTTTTGGCTGGATTGGGGATGATGTGTGGGCTGAAAGGCCTGGCGGTGATGCTGTGGCCGGCCTGGCGGTGATGCTGGGCTGTACTTGGCTGGTTGAAGTAAATGTTGGCCTGACTGTTGGTGGTGATGCTGTGGCCTTTTTGACAGTGATTCTGGGCTGGTTGGCTGGTGGTGATGCTGGGCTGGCCTGGATAGTTTAGGTAGTGACAGGTGCACCCTAGTTTAGGTAGCACCAGGAGCCTCCCAGCTTAGGTAGTGACAGGACCCCCAAGTTTAGGTAGTGACAGGAGCCCCCCAGTTTAGTTAGTGACAGATACCCCCCAGTTTAGGTAGTGACAGGAGCCCCCAGTGTTTGTAGTGACAGGTGCCCCCCAGTTAAGGTAGTAACAGGTGCCCCCCAGGGTATGTAGTGACAGGAGCCCCCAGTGTTTGTAGTGACAGGTGCCCCCCAGGGTATGTAGTGACAGGAGCCCCCAGTTTAGGTAGTGACAGTGCCCCCCAGTTCAGGTAGTGACAGGTGCCCCCAGTTCAGGTATTGACAGGCGCCCCCCCAGTTCAGTTAGTGACAGGTACCCCCAGTTTAGGTATGACAGGAGCCCCCCAGTGTATGCAGTGACAGGGACCCCCCCCCCCCAGTGTATGTAGTGACAGGAGCCCCTAGTTTAGGTAGTGACAGGGCCCCCCCAGTATAGATAGACAGGTCTATAGGTGTCCCCAGTTTAAATAGCCAGATCTATAGGTGTCCTCAGTGGCAGCGGAGAGAGAAGAGAAGCGGTGGGGAAGGGAGGACGTTTCCCCCTCCCCCTTCCCTCACCTTGGGGCTCGTCCTCTCTCGCTCCCCCCTTTAGAATTAAGTGATGCGGCAGGCAGCGCCGCTGTGCCTGCCGCTTCTTTTCTCTCTCCGCTGCCACCCCAGGGCGGGCGGGCCAGCCACGTCCGGGTAGCTAGGGGGGGGCAGCAGCTAGCCAGGGGAGTGCGCATGCCCCATTTTGCCCTATGTAGGGACGCCCATGGCATGGTAGGCAGATAGGTAGCCGGGTAGGCAGTTATGTAGCCGGGTGGGAGGGTAGGCAGATAGGTAGCTGGGTGGGCAGTTAGGTAGCCGGGTGGGCAGTTAGGTAGCCAGGTGGGAGGGTAGGCAGATAGGTAGCTGGGTGGGTAGATAGGTAGCCGGGTGGGCAGATAGGTAGCCGGGTGGGAGGGTAGGCAGATAGGTAGCTGGGTGGGTAGATAGGTAGCTGGGTGGGTAGATAGGTAGCCGGGTGGGTAGATACGTAGCCGGGTGGGCAGATAGGTAGCCGGGTGGGCAGATAGGTAGCTGGGTGGGTAGATAGGTAGCCGGGTGGGCAGTTAGGTAGCCAGGTGGGAGGGTAGGCAGTTAGGTAGCCGGGTGGGCAGATAGGTAGCTGGGTGGGCAGATAGGTATCCAGGTGGGCAGATAGGTAGCCGGGTGGGCAGATAGGTAGCCGGGTGGGAGGGTAGGCAGTTAGGTAGCCGGGTGGGCAATTAGGTAGCCGGGTGGGAGGGTAGGCAGATAGGTAGCTGGGTGGGTAGATAGGTAGCCAGGTGGGAGGGTAGGCAGTTAGGTAGCCGGGTGGGCAGTTAGGTAGCCGGGTGGGAGGATAGGCAGAAGGGTAGCCGGGTGGGAGGGTAGGCAGATAGGTAGCTGGGTGGGTAGATAGGTAGCCGGGTGGGCAGCCAGTTAGGTAGCCGGGTGGGTAGATAGGTAGCCGGGTGGGAGGGTAGGCAGTTAGGTAGCCGGATGGGCAGTTAGGTAGCCGGGTGGGAGGGTAGGCAGAAGGGTAGCCGGGTGGGAGGGTAGGCAGTTAGGTAGCCGGGTGGGCAGTTAGGTAGCCGGGTGGGATGGTAGGCAGTTAGGTAGCCGGGTGGGCAGTTAGGTAGCCGGGTGGGAGGGTAGGCAGAAGGGTAGCCGGGTGGGAATGTAGGCAGTTAGATAGCCGGGTGGGCAGTTAGGTAGCCGGGTGGGTAGCCAGTGGGGGCCCCGACTCCTATGCTCCCCCTCACCTGGGTGTCCCCCCTCCTTACAAGCCGCGGGGAGGGCAGCCCGACTGTTTTTTTTCCCTTAAAAAAAACTATTTTCCCCGGGGGGCCCCCTCCTATCCTCCCCCTCCCTCACCTCGGAGGGCCCCCCTCCTGTTACGAGCGGCGGGAGAGCGGCGGGTACAGCAAACTTCCGGCGAGGTAAAGCAGAAGATAGAGGTCCAGCTGCCTCCCAGTCGCTGTCTCCTTTGTAATTGCCGCGCACTAAACCAGGAAGCAGTGCGAGCGGCATAGAGGAGACAGCGTAGCCCGGGAGGCAGCTGGACCTCTATCTTCTGCTATACCTCTCCGGAACTTTGCTGTACCCGCCGCTCTACCGCCGCTCGTAACAGGAGGGGGGCCCTCCGAGGTGAGGGAGGGGGAGGATAGGAGGGGGCCCCCCGGGGAAAATAGTTTTTTTTAAGGGACATAAAAAAAAACAAAAAACAGTCGGGCTGCCCTCCCCGGCTCTCCCCTCCAGCGCACCCCTTCTAGGGGCCCCCAGGAGGAGGGGCAGTCGGGGCCCACCGATGGGACCGTCGGTGGTTCGGCGGCTCTGTCCGAGCCTGGCCTCCAGCCACATAGGATGTGTAATAGAGATAAACCGATCCTCTGCCCACTGCTCTAAAAACATCAGGCAGCTGATACACTATGACCACTCTAAACCTTTTGTGCATAGCACAATAAACATAGGATACAAAAGACATTGAGACACGTTTCTTGCAAAAGGCATTGGTGTATTAAAACAATACTATAACCTGCCATATAAACGTACCCCATATATTGCACACACCCATATACAATAGACAGGCCCTACTATTGCTGCCAGCCTATTCTATACTTGCTGTGCTGCATAACAGTCCTTGCTAACTGCTGCTAAACTGAAAAGTCCAGCCATATTCATTGGGACTATAACACGCAGGACTATGCAATCTTCGCTGGCCAGCAAAAAAAAAGCCTTCACATGTCCATAATTATAGTGCTTGTTAAAAGAAAAGCCAGGATCTCACCACTCCTACGTGCACATGGGGGGGAATTGCGGAGTCTCCAAAAGCCTTGCGGTGGTCGCTTGTGACGGTGGCCACACCCTCCCCTTCTCACGTGGACTTGCAAAGTGCGGGCGTCCCCGCATGCCAGGAGGGGGCCACTATGCTGCAAACATTGTCTCTTCCAAACCGCACCGACTTCAGGCCTCAGGACGCTGGGATAGTGTGGTTGGAAAACTCACAGCAACTTCCTGGATGAGAAATGAATGGTGGCCTGGCTTAGCCAAACTTAGTCGACCAGTTTCATTGCATAACCAGCAATTTCTTCAGGACATAATGGCATAGCTATGCTTGGCACCATCTAGTGGTTCTTTTTATAGCTGCATGCCCTTATCAAATCATTTGCATTGGAATTCAATTATACTACAAGCAAAAGTGTGCCAGCACTCCATCTTGTGAATTTTTGCATAATTACACATGTTTTACAAAAGCTTACATTTATATTGCATCCCATTTATGCATTTAAGGCTGCAGACCCATACCAAGCACAAATGCCGTTCATTGGCCTAATACTAAATCTTATGAAGGGGCGGGGGCCCGGGGGGAAGGAGGGGAAAAAAGGGACCGCCAGACACCCGCCACAACTTAAATACAGTCCACAGCAACACTGCCAGATGAATGAACCCCCCATGTACTAACCCACAAAATGTATGCTTATGAGGTCAATTACATCGCAAACATCGGAGCAATCTCACTGACTAGCAAACTGAATGCCATTCAGAGGAATACCCCCAGATTTAGGTCCACATTCAAACCATGCGGACTCATAGAATTGCATTTAAAAATCCACATGCATTCCTTTTGCAATAGAATTTCATCAAAATCTCCGCGCCTAGGACTTATGTTCAGTTTATAAATTCCTCTATATCTAAGACCTCTATTATCACGGTTATGGCATTCAGTAAAATACTGTGCAACAACACTTTTTTCATTTTTATTTTTTAAATTACTGAGGTGTTCACATATCCTGGCATTCAGCTCTCTTCCAGTTTTACCAATATATATCTTGTTACATGGACAAGTTAATTGGTAGATCACTTTTTTGGTCTCACACGTAATGTACCGTATTTTTCGGACCATAAGACGCCCTTTTTCTCCCCCAAACATGGGGGGGAAATGTGCCTGCATCTTATGGTCCGGATGCTGCAATTTCAGTTGTCATCTCGCTTAAAATCCTGTGTCCCCGTGGCTGTGTGTGGGGTTTGCAGGAGGGTTATGATGAGTCTGTGTCCCCGTGACTGTGTCTGGGGTTTGCAGGAGGGTTACGATGAGTCTGTGTCCCCGCCGCTGTCGGTCCCTCTATACCCTCTGTCCCCCGCCCCCTGTCCGCCTCTGCCCCGTCCCCCTGACTACTTCCCCCCGGCTCTCTAAGAGATATGTGGTGTGTGCAGGCTGCCGCTTACCGCTGTATGCTATCGCCGATCAGCGGTAATCCTCCGTGATAAAAGCCGCTGGGTGGTCCGTGCACGCTGCTGAAGCCTTCCTCTCTTAACTTCCGCATTGATGATGTAAGCGGAAGTGAAGAGAGGAAGGCTTCAGCAGCGTGCACAGACCACCCAGCGGCTTTTATTACGGAGGATTACCGCTGATCGGCGATAGCATACAGCGGTAAGCGGCAGCCTGCACACACCACATATCTCTTAGAGAGCAGGGGGGAAGTAGTCGGGGGGACGGGGCCGAGGCGGACAGGGGGCGGGAACGCGTGTATAGAGGGACCGACAGCGGCGGGGACACAGACTCATCGTAACCCTCCTGCAAACCCCACACACAGCTGCGGGGACACAGACTCATCATAACTCTCCTGCAAACCCAACACACATGCATTAGACAGATAGGGGGACAGTGTCACAGGGGACAGACAGTACAGCAGGGGTTAGTTAATGACAGGGCATTTTAAATGCACATGGGGGCACTTAGGAGGACACTGGGGGCACTTAGGAGGACACTGGGGGCACTTAGGAGGACACTGGGGGCACTTAGGAGGACACTGGGGGCACTTAGAAGGACACTGGGGGCACTTAGGAGGACACTAGGGACACTTAGGAGGACACTGGGGGCACTTAGGAGGACACTTAGAAGGACACTGGGGGCACTTAGGAGGACACTGGGGGCACTTAGAAGGAAACTGGGGGCACTTAGGAGCACACTGGGGGCACTTAGGAGGACACTGGGGGCACTTAGGAGGACACTGGGGGCACTAAGGAGGACACAAAGGGCACGGATGAGGACACGGGGACAGAGGAGGACACAGGGGGACAGAGGAGGTCACAAGGGAGACACTAAAGGTACAAAGGGGACACAGGGGGACATAAAAATTGGGGAGGGGAAAATATCCACAAGATGCCCCTGTACCATGGATGCACCAGGTTTAGTATTTTTTTTTCCATTGGTTTTTGTCCTTGAAACCTAGGTGCGGCTTATTGTCCGGAGCGTCTTATGGTCCGAAAAATACGGTAATCCTTTATTTTGAAATTTACTTGACCCAAACTGTCGCTGAAGGGATCACCCTCTATGACATGACCACAATATTTACAATTCTGACATTTATACATCCCTTTATGTCTAGAAATTGGTCTGGGAGTTCTCTGAAACTCGCTTCTAACTAGCATGTCTTTTAGGCTGCTACTTCTCCGAGCCGTTACCTGGGGGGTCTCCCCCACTATTTTAGCAATACTATCATCTAAGGTGAGTATACCCCAATTTTTTTGTAGAATACCCAAAAGCTGATTCCAATGACTCCCATATCTTGTGATCAACCTGACCACGTCACTGCTTTCCTGTTCTTTTGGTTGACGTTTGGATAGAAGTGTATATCTGTCAGTCTTTAACCCCCTGGAAAACGCTTTTCTAATAATTGGACTGGAATAGCCTCTTTCCTTCAGTCTATGTCTCAAATTAACTGCTTCTTTTTTTATAAAGCTCTACTGTTGCACAATTTCGTCTTATCCTCAAAAATTCGCCCATGGGGACGGACCTAATCTGGCACCCCAGGTGGTGGCTCGAGGCATGTAACAAAGGGTTGCCTGCGCTCTCCTTTCTATAGGTTTCAGACAGTAATCTACCATCTACTTTAGTTAATTTAAGATCCAAAAAAGTTATTCATTTTTTTAATCATACTGATATGTGATGAATATATTGCGCTTATTTGTGTTCAGTTTGTCAACAAATTCCTTCAAGCTTTTGTTCATCTCCCCTCCCCCCATCCAATATATGGGGTACGTTTATATGGCAGGTTATAGTATTGTTTTAATACACCAATACCTTTTGCAAGAAACGTGTCTCAATGTCTTTTATATCAGCTGATACACTATGTCCTAGAAGGCTCTCACCACCACCTGGGCACTGGTTGGAAGTCTTCCTCCATGATCACCTCTACAGCTGACACCGCTCACAGTCTCCTGCTACTTCATGCAGGTGTGCGATGTCAGGCTTGTCTGATTACTAGTAGCATGGTGCGGCTCCCACTTCCAGATTTACACCCACCACAGGATGATGTCATAGGCCGGCCTCCATTAGCTATTACAAAGGCAGCTGAGCTATACAACATGCAGGAGCCACAGGGAGTACACAGAGAGAGTCCACGTGGGGATCCAGCAGTGTTGGGAGGCCCCTGCAGCGACGGGGGCCCTGGGGCAATTGCCCACTTTGCCTTAAAGGACCACAATCACAAAAATTGTAAAATTTTAAATATATGTAAACATATACAAAGAGAAAGTATGTTGCTTGCAGAGTAAAAGGAGCCATACATTACTTTTCTCCAATGTTTCTGTCACTAACATTAATTAGCGCTGTTGGGAGGGGGACGCTGTGTGCATAGACGCTGATACACACACACGCTGCTTCCTGCTAAACAGGAAGCAGCGTGTGTTTCAGCATCCATGCAGAGAGGAGACTGGCAGCGAGAGAGCAGCGATTGGAACCAGGGAGGTGAATAGTTTTGTATAGCGCTTCCCTGCGCATTGCTTTGCAGTCTGGAGTGGGGAGCATGGAAGGCGGCCCGGGGAGAGGAAGGGAGGGAGAGGTCTGGCTGTCTTCCCCGTGGCTGTGGCTCTCCCCTCTATTATGGGGGTCACCTACCTAACCTATACTGGGGCAGCTACCTATCTAACCTATCCTGGGGGCACCTACCTATCTAACCTATACTGGGGTGCAGCTACCTATCTAACCTATTCTGGGGGGCAGTTACCTAATCTAACCTATACTGGGGGCACCTACCTATCTAACCTATACTGTGGGGCAGCTACCTATCTAACCTATACTGGGGGCAGCTACCTAATCTAACTGATACTGGGGGGCACCTACCTAATCTAACCTATACTGGGGGGCACTTACCTAATCTAACCTATACTGGGGGCAGCTACCTAGCTAACCTATATTGGGGGCAGCTACCTAATCCAACCTTTACTGGGGGCAGCTACCTATCTAACCTATACTGGGGGACAGCTACCTATCTAACCTATCCTGGGGGGCAGCTACTTATATAACCTATCCTGGGGGCAGCTACCTTCGTAACCTATACTTAGGGGCAGCTACCTAATCTAACCTATAATGGGGAGCACCTACCTAATGTAACCTATACTGGGGGGCAGCTACCTAATCTAACCTATACTGGGGGGCAGCTACCTAATCTAACCTATACTGGGGGGCAGCTACCTATCTAACCTATACTGGGGGGCACCTACCTATCTAACCTATACTGGGGGGCAGCTACCTATCTAACCTGGGGGGCAGCTACCTAATCTAACCTATACTGAGGGATACCTACCTATCTAACTTATACTGGGGGGCACCTACCTATCTAACCTATACTGGGGGGTAGATACCTATCTAACCTATAGTGGGAGCATTAACTTATCTAACCTGTATTGGGGGCACCTACCTACCTAGCCTATACAGGTGACTACTATACTGGCTACCTATATTGGAGGCACCTACCAAACTAACCTATACTGGGGCACCTACCTATCTAACCTATGCTGGGGGCATCTACCTATCTAACCTATGCTGGGGGCAACTATTCTGGCTACCTATATTAGAGGCACCCACCTAGCTAACCTGTACTGGGGGCGCCTGCCTATCTAACCTATACTGGCTACCTATACTGGAGGCACCTACCTGGCTAACCTATACTGGAGGCAACTATACTGGCTCACCTAGGCCTGGCTACCTATACTGGGGGGACCTATAGCTGGCTACCTATACTGGGCTACCTATTCTGTATACTGGGGGAATCTATACTGAGTGCAACTAGACCTGGCTAACCTATACTGCGGGCACCCATACCTTTCTTCGGGGCGGGGGGGGGGGGGGGGGGTGCAATTTTTACACCCTCGCCCTGGGTGCATTTTAGCCTAGAAACTGCACTGTGCTTTTGAAAATAAAGAAAACCCTGAGAATCCTCCATGATGAGCTGGGCTAATCCAAAACCTGTCGGTAATGTCAGATTTCTATTGCTTACTGTAAATTACAGCAACATAGGAGAAAAGTGATTTATGCCTCATTTTACGTTAGTGGTCCTTTAATGGCAGCGCTGCCCTGTGTATAACGACCAGGCAGAAAGAGAGGAGATTAACCTGACAGATGCAAGTTAAATTAACCACTTCAGCCTACATTGTTGTTTCACCTTATGCATCCGAGCAACTTTCACCTCCCATTCATTCACCAACAACTTTATCACTACTTTTCACACTGAAATGATCTATATCTTGTTTTTTCCTCCACCATTTAGGCTTTCTTTGGGTGGTACATTTTGCTAAGAATTATTTTATTCCAAATCCATTTTAACAAAAGGGAGAATGAAATGGGAAAAAATAATTTCTTCCCAGTTTTGGGCCATTATAGTTTGAAATTAATACATGCTACTGTAAATAAAACCCATGTATTTTATTTGCCCATTTTTCCCGGTTATTACACAATTTAAATTATGTCCCTATCACAATGTATTTTATTTGGAAATAAAGGTGCATTTTTTGAGTTTTGCGTCCACTTATTACAAGCCCATAATTTAAAAAAAATAACAGTAATCTACCTTACTACATACATATTAGAAAAGTTTTGTCCTTAAGTTAGAATGGAACAAGGGTAGGAGGCGCCCGTGGACATATATTGCTGATTCTAATCACATATACAGTAATTCAATTAAACTGTTCAGATTCCTACCTTATAGTAGTAAAAACTCACTTGAAAGGCAAAAAATAAGTATTTTCTCAAAATTTATTGTGGCACGAATGACAACGCGTTTCTCAGTAAAAACCGCTTCCTCAGGTCTATAGATGTGCCCTTAAACACAAGTGGCGATAATCAGGAAAAGTACATAGCATAACACAGATCACACAAATTATTAGACACAGATCATTACAATATTCCACTATAAAAAATATATAAAAACGTCATAACAGAAAATAGCAAATAATGACATCACTTGCAATTATATTCATATAATATATGTACATATAGCTTTGAGGCTCATAGAGTTGGCAACTGGTTATATAAATTACAGATTACGTAAATTTTAAAAATTCCCATAAAAAACACATTTCATCTAGGGAGAGTGCAGCCATAGACAAGACAACAACATAAATGCATATTTTATATCTATGTTTGCATAGAGCGTTCTAATATATATTTATGTATAAATAAAAAGGTCATGGGTGGTTCAATAAAACATGATTCTTGTATGTATATATAATCAATATATAGGAGGGGAGATTATAGGGTAATCCCAATACAATATATATGTATATACACTATGGCCATGCACGCATATGGAATGAGACAGGGGAAAAAACGGAATAAGCACCCTTCAGCCATGATCCTAAACATAGGACTAAAGGAAAAAGGAAACAACCAGCCAGACACGAGTATCCCTAAGTAACATCATAATAGGGCATAAAAGTATTAGGGCTTAAAAGTATTCAGTTTATGGAGCAGCATAGTGCACCGCTTACCTGGGGGGTATATGTCATAATCCTGGGCGCCAGAGAAGAGACGTGTGGAATGGCGCAGATATAAGTCATAAAGTCGCGCCGTGAGAAGCGGCGTCACCAGGGGGAGTGTCGCTCCGAAGGAGCCGACGTCACAGAGGGGTGTGTCTGCCGGCCAATACGCCGGAGACCCAAATGACGTAATGCCTGGAAGAAGCCGCCTGCTGCGGTGAATCGCGATGGCCTCCACACGCTAGCCCCTCCGCACAGCTGCATGCTGGTAAGCTCTCCACTCACGCTCAATTCTTTGAGTCTTGTCCTCCTCACTTTTTGGCCTCCTCTGGCCCTTACACCTGGGCTTCCTTTTCACCTCGTACACAGGCTCTCATCACATATTACCACCCTTCCACTTGGTGTACCTCACTCTCACAGGCTGGTCCACTTCTATTCTCAGATCTCCCTTTTTTCACCCCTGCACCTTCACACTGCTACTGGCATACAGCTGTATTATATTGCATTTGATATCAGGTGTTCACAACTGTACTATTCAGCACTTACAGTGCAATTTTGAGGGCATTACCCATATTGTGTGATTGTTTTTATTTGGTTTTATTGTTGGTATGGTTAAATAAAGGCTATTTTTTTGTACTCCAAATACCTTGTGGTGCGGTTTATGCAGGGCCAACTCCTTTTTCTTTTCTTTGTGTCAATATTGCTGCTAGGGTTGCCAGGTGTCCGGTTTTACACCGGACAGTCCGGTTTTTGTGCGCTGTGTCCGGTGCAAAAAGGCATGCTAAACCGGACAATTAAGTTGTCCGGTTTAGAGCCCCCCCCCCCCCGCAGCGCAGGAGGAGAACAGTGCAGCAGAGAGAGAGCTGGGAGCAGCGGTGGAGAAGGGGGGCAATCTCCCCCCCCTTCCCTCACCTTAGGGTGCTCTCTCTCCCTCGCTGTCTCCTCCAATATGATGTGCAGGCTGGCGAGTGGATGCAGGCGGAACTTACCTCTGTGTCGCTCCAGCGCCGGAAGTTCGGGTCCCGCAGCCGCTGAGATTCGACTCAAAAAAGATCCGGATCAAAGAGCTAAATCATTCATGAGCCGGACAACACTAATCAGTCTGAATAGTGTTGTCCGGCTCATGAATGATTCGGATCTTTTTTGAGTCGAATCTCAGCGGCTGCGGGACCCGAACTTCCGGCGCCTGCGACACAGAGATAAGTTCCGCCCGCAGCCACCCGCCAGCCTGCACATCATATTGGAGGAGACAGCGGGGGAGAGAGAGCACCCTAAGGTGAGGGAAGGGGGGGGAGATTGCCCCCCTTCTCCACCGCTGCTCCCAGCTCTCTCTCTGCTGCACTGTTCGCCTCCTGGGGGGGGGGGGGGCGGGGGGCACCTGGCAACCTATTCTGGGCACATATAGCCCCTGGCTACCTATTCCGGGCACATATACCCCCTGGCTACCTATTCCGGGCACATATAGCCCCTGGCTACCTATTCCGGGCACATATAGCCCCTGGCTACCTATTCTGGGCACATATAGCCCCTGGCTACCTATTCTGGGCACATATAGCTCCTGGCTACCTATTCTGGGCACATATACCCCCTGGCTACCTATTCCGGGCACATATACCCCCTGGCTACCTATTCCGGGCACATATAGCCCCTGGCTACCTATTCCGGGCACATATAGCCCCTGGCTACCTATTCCGGACACATATAGCCCCTGGCTACCTATTCTGGGCACATATACCCCCTGGCTACCTATTCTGGGCACATATACCCCCTGGCTACATATACTGGGACATATATACCCCTGCCTACGTATACTGGGACATTTACACCCCTGTCTACATATACTGGGACATATATACCCCCTGGCTACATATACTGGGCACATATATCCCTGGCTACATATACTGGGAACACTGGCTGTTTGTCATTATGTGCATTTAGTGGTGAAAAGCTGTCTCTTGTGCATTTACTGGGGAAAAGCTGTCTCTTATGTGCATTTACTGGCGAAAAGGTGTCTCTTATAATGTGCATTTACTGGTGAAAAGCTGTCTCTTATGTGCAGTTACTGGTGAAAAACTGTCTCTTATGTGCACTGGACCAGTACTACTGGTGAGGACAGTTAGTGACATGGCTATGTACTCTGTAATGTGCTGCAGAAGATGTCAGTGCGATATAAATACTATACATTTTTTTTTAAAAAAGCCCATTGCTTAGCCCCACTCTACATAAAAGTGCGCTTCTGACTCCGCCCCTAACTCCACCCCTAACTCCACCCCCTGTCCGGTTTTCTCCATCAGCCGACCTGGCAACCCTAATTGCTGCAGCTATGGTTGGCCTTTCTGCACACAACGATTGTTATACTGCTATATAGAATTAGCCTCATAACCAACATTATTATTTTTGATGGTGCTTGTCCGCTCCTCTGTTTCCTGTATATACCCCCCAGGTAAGCGGTGCACTATGCTGCTCCATAAACTGAATACTTTTATGCCCTATTATAATGTTACTTAGGGATACTCGTGTCGGGCTGGTTGTTTCCTTTTTCCTTTAGTCCTATGTTTAGGATCATGGCTGAAGGGTGCTTATTCCGTTTTTTCCCCTGTCTCATTCCATATGCGTGCATGGCCATAGTGTATATACATATATATTGGATTGGGATTACCCTATAATCTCCCCTCCTATATATTGATTATATATACATACAAGAATCGTGTTTTATTGAACCACTCTATGACCTTTTTATTTATACATAAATATATATTAGAACGCTCTATGCAAACATAGATATAAAATATGCATTTATGTTGTTGTCTTGTCTATGGGTGCACTCTCCCTAGATGAAAAGTGTTTTTTTATGGGAATTTTTAAAATTTATGTAATCTGTAATGCATATAACCAGTTGCCAACTCTATGAGCCTCAAAGCTATATGTACGTATATTATATGAATATAGATGCAAGTGATGTCATTATTTGCTATTTTCTGTTATGATGTTTTTATATATTTTTTATAGTGGAATATTGTAATGATCTGTGTCTAATAATTTGTGTGATCTGTGTTATGCTATGTACTTTTCCTGATTATTGCCACTTGTGTTTAAGGGCACATCTATAGACCTGAGGAAGCGTTTTTTACCGAGAAATGTGTTGTCATTCGTGCCCCAATACATTTTGAGAAAATACTTATTTCTGCCTTTCAAGTGAGTTTTTACTACTATAAGGTAGGAATCTGAACAATTGAATTACTGTATATGTGATTAGAATCAGCAATATATGTCCACCGGCGCCTCCTACCCTTGTTCCAGTCTATCATACCTCAGGTTGGGGGAGTGTTCACTCAGAAGTTTTCCAGTGATTACTTTTTTGGAGTAGCAACCTTCCATAATACTAGAAACAAGGCCGAGTGGGGACAGTACTTCCCTACATGCGATAAAGGTGGTTGCTCTATTTGGCAACCCAATTTTGTGAGTATAATACTTTATACTTTATATACTCCCAGTGATCATTGGACAATACACGATTGGGCTCCCGGTGTCCCTGTGTTCTTTTTTTGTCTCTTACAAGAACCTGCTCTCGTACACGGTACCATTTTTGAATATTGGCACCGTTTGACACAGAAGATAGCCGGTGGTAGACCGTTCCCAGAAAGAAATGGATCTATTGGAAGATCGATCGGTACAACGTACAAAGCTATTGGAGCAATTCAAGCTCAGCAGATTCCAGTCAGACCAGCAGGAAGCGGACGGTGAACAATCTACATCTGATCCAGAACGGGTAATACCCGATCTGAGTCCGCTTTTTTTCACACTGGAAAAACTCTTAAAAACTGAATTTTTTAACTTGGCTGATATTGAAATGCAATCTGTTTATATTGAAGAGAAAATATCACCAGGAGGGCTTAGGGTACCTATAGAATCTCCATTCCCTGATGACCCTATATTTACAGCTGAGTGGTACGAGTATTTGGAATCATGTCAGGGGGATGATGGAACGTATTAGCAATAAACGTAGGTCTATTGTGGGGGTAATAAAACCCCAAATAGAGAATCAGAGAAATGCCCTTAGAGAATTTACTGACACTAGCCAGTTTAAGACCTTCTCCCATAGTCTCAATAATAAACTAAACAGATTTGAATTAGAAATCTCTGAGAATAAACTAAAGAAAATCAACAGAGATAGGAACCTCTACCGGAACAACAAACAGAGGCCCTTCAGACCCAGACATCACCCGTCTGATGACCAGGTAATACACCAGTAGAAGGGCCAGAGGAGAGGGTGCAGCCCATCCGGACTAGACCAGCACGAGAGGAGGTACTGACAGGTGGAGCGAAAAACGGTCCCCAAGGGGAGGCATCCTCGGCCAGATTTATACCGCGCCCCAGACACCCTTCGGCCGAGACGAGAAAAAGAAGGAAGTCTCATCAAGATCTCAAAACACACCAGCATAGAGGACAACAGACACCTAAACGTCCAAGACACCATTGGGAATACCCACCGGTGGCCAATCCCAAAAATCAGGTACAGAGGATCACAGATGCAGAACTCAAGCACACGAGTAAGACCAGCACCGGCACACGAAAGAAAAATTATCAGGATCATAGAAACGAAGAAGCAGCCTTGTCGGACGAGGGTGAGATCTTCAGTACCCCCCAAGCTACAGGATTGGGAAAGGAAAAACTACAACCACCAAGTATAACGGAAAGTCCTACAGCGGTACGGGATGAACTACTAGACCTTAGTACATACAGCGATACATCTACAGTCCCCATATCGGAGGCCTTGAATATTCCTCCAACACATGAACATGTCAGAATGGAGGACTTATCCACAATTGAACCCTCTAATAGTCAGAGGGAAGCGGAACATCGTATCACGAAGATACCGAGATTGAACAAACGGATGGCCAAAGACCAAAAGATACAACTAAAGCAGATTACAGACTACTATCCATCTATACAAGAACCTAATAGCAGTTCAGGATCTAATATCACAGGAGGAACGTCATCATCGTCTTTTTTAGAGTTACCCACAATAATGGGGGAATCACCGACTTTGCAACCCAGAATACCCAATCTAATATACCTTCTGTCCCCTCTTACAGTGTCATCCCCCATGAGGGCCACGAAAAGACCAGCACCAAGCCCAGAAAGAGAGAAAAGAGGGGGTAAAAAAGGCAAACCGAAAACTATCCATCTAACAGACCAAGCAACTAACCATAACAAAAGGCCTATTTTCAATTTATCATCTTACACACTTAGCCATGCAGAAGAGAATGTGCTAAACAAAGGATTATCATTTTGTCCATCAAAACCAGCAAATCTATATATATGAGCTATTTATAGATTTGAATGCCTTTACCAGGAAGTTAACTCTGAAAAGATATTTTGCAATGAAAAAAATCCAAGGGCAAACTCACGAATGATCGGAAGCTAACCCCTATCATCACAAATACTGAAAACGATGAACAATTAGTAGTTATTGACTATGAGAATATGAGTTTGGAGAAATACATACACACTGAACTAAAGAGCAAATCCACATTTTACCCGACAAATCATAGAGGGCCTTACATCGAGAGCTTTTATTTATTGGTACTAGATGACTTTAAGAAGATGGAGAAGAAGAATAACTTCCGTAACCTGACAAAAGCAGAGCATGTAGCTGCCAAGAAACTAGAAACCAATCCCGACATTGTAATAAAACAAGCCGATAAGGGAGGAGGAGTAGTGGTAATGAACAAAACAGACTACATCAAGGAAGCAGAAAGAATCCTAAATGACAAAGGATAGTACGAGGTCTTAGAAGAGGACCCGTCCAGAGAATATGCACAAGAACTCAATAAACTTATACTATGGGGATATGAGGAGGGTATCATCAATGGACATGAGAAGGATTATATTATGATTTCCAACCCAAACTTAGCTCATTTTTATCACCTACCAAAGATTCATAAAAAACGAATCGATCCCCGGGCCGTCACATTATAGCAGGGATCGGGTCACTTACATCACATCTGTCGGAACTGGTGGACAGACACCTGCAACCTTATGTACAAAAGTTACCATCATATTTGAAGGACTCTACCCAATTGCTGAGGGAACTGGAAAATGTACAATGGAAGAAAAACTACCACTGGATAACCCTAGATGTTTCGGCATTGTATTCAAATATACACCATCACATAGGCCTAGCCGCGGTCTGGTACTATCTCACCAAAGATAGGAAAATGCCTATCAACCAGAAGTTTTTTCTTATACAAGCTATATACTTCATATTGAGCCATAACTTTTTCCAGTTCATGGGGACTATATACCTGCAGAAGAGGGGAACAGCTATGGGGGCGAGCTTCGCCCCCAGCTACGCTAATTTGACCATGGGCCTACTGGAACAACTACTATTGGGGCCCCTTAACCCATATACAGAAAACATTATTTACTATAGAAGATATATTGACGACCTGATTTTTATATGGGATGGTGACATTCCATCTATCCATACCTTTATGGACTACCTTAACCGGAATGATTGGGGAATTACCTTTACCTCCAACTGTAGCAAATCACAGATTGAATACCTGGATATAGTTCTTTACCATGAAAAGCAAGTGATCAAATACAGAAACCACTTTAAAAACGTGGACTCAAACTCCTACATCGACTATAAGAGCAGTCATCAAATAGCATGGAAAACCAATATACCATATGGGCAATTCTTGCGCATTCGAAAAAATTGTACAGATACTAAGACCTACGACGAGCAATCTAAGATTTTGTCCAGGAAATTTAGAGACAAACACTTTCCTAGCAGACTTATAAAACAGGCAAAGATGAGGGCGAGGGACATTGATCGGAGAGACCTCCTAGAAAATTCTGCTAAACGGGATCAGACTGAAAGAGAACCCAATTTTATTACTCGGTACTCTAATCAACACAATACAATCAAATCGGTACTAAATAAACATTGGTTACTCTTAATGAAAGACCCCTACCTGAGAAAAGATTTAACAGAAAAACCAAAATGTGTTTTCCGAAGAGCGAAGAACCTAAAATCACAGTTAGCCCCTAGTAAAATCAGGAACCATGCAGGACTTAAGAATACGGTCGATTTATCTACACGTAATAAAGGAAAGATTACACTATGTAACCAACCCAGGTGTTTATGCTGCAGTAAGATCCGGAATGATGTTCAGAGTTTCGAATCTTTGGCCACAGGAGAAACTTTCCAGCTGAAGAGTCAGATGAATTGTGCATCCGACTTCGTTATTTATGTAATTACCTGCCCCTGTGGGTTGCAATATGTGGGACGCACCACCCAGCAACTGAGAACAAGGTGGGGGCAACACAGGCGCAATGTTAAGAAGGGGTACATGAAACATGGTCTCTCCAGACATTTCAAAATCCAGCACAATCAGAGGATTGAGGGAACTAGCATCTGCCCCATTGAACATATCCCGGAAGATACCCAGGACCGCTGGGGGAAACTTAAGAAGAGAGAATTGTTTTGGGTGTTTCAATTAAACACCCTGCAACCGGCTGGCCTAAATGTATGCCTTGAACACAATTTTTGAAAAAAATCTAAGTTACATGAATCTAGGCTCTAGGATCGTTTGAATACATCTTTTCTTTATGATGAAATTCATTAGGGTGGCTCGGTTGGCGACAGGGCCCCCCATGGGGTAGGATGGTGCTGTATATCCAATATCCCCCTGACGACTGAGTAATAATCTATGATTCCTAGGGTAACCGAGTAATACACAATGGCCCCTTTAGGATATGCTAACATGAAGGAAAAATGTCCCCCTTAGGAATAGAGCCAGTACATATCTGTATGGAACACTAATATAGATATAAAAAAATATATATATAATTGTAGTAGGCAGGGGCGCCTCTAGCCATTTTGTCACTCCAGGCGAGAAAACCTGTGGCGCCCCCCCCCCCCTTCCCGAGAACAATCATAAAGCAGCTCCTCTCTTATCTTCCCCCTCCCATTAGTTCCCTCTAATTGCCCTGATGCTAATGCTGCACCTGTAAAAAAAAATTACTCCCCTGCAAAAGACTCCTCTCCAAAGGAACAGAGAAGAGGGTGAGAGTCAGAATAAGATGGAAGAGGGGGCAGAGGAACAGAGAAGGGGGGTGGGATAGGCAGAATAAGATGGAAGAGGGGGCACAGGAACAGAGAAGGGGGGTGGGATAGGCAGAATAAGATGGAAGAGGGGGCAGAGGAACAGAGAAGGGGGGGGGAGAGGCAGAATAAGATTTTTTTCTTTATGTATATTTGTGGTGTGGTTTATATTTAATGTGTCTTTTATATATAATTCTGGTTTTATACCCATTCCTTGCCATGTTTTCACTTTTTTCTGTTTTAGACCCATCCAACTTTTAGACCTTTTTAGACATTTGAGTTTTAGACTTTTTAAACCACCCAGTCTAAAGCTGTATACATGGGTCCATACCGAACAATCCTTCGCAGTGTATAAATCATTAATTTTCCAGTTTGCACAATGTTTGAGTTATTTTTATAATTACTATTGAATATACTAATTTTATTGGTCTTATGTTAGATGTTTTACACTATTCATCATTTCTATCTTGTTTATTACTCATGTACTATTAATTATTTTTATCAACACATTGATTTTTTAATGTACTATTAATAATTTTTATCACCACATTGATTTTTAATGTTATATCTACTTTTATGTTGATTTTTGCTTTATAACCTTTATATTTTTTATACTCAAAATAAGGTATCCCCCAAAATAGGCATAAAATCCCCTTCTCAACATGCTGGCAGGTTATATAAATGTTATATGTGAGATTTTGCCCGGCTTGCTGAGCAGGCAGAGCCGGGATTCGAACTCGGGTCTCTTGTGTCAGAGACGGAACCAGTGCACTATCCAGCCACTACAACATCAGACACAAAAATCCTGCCCTCACCAGCTCTTATTATGAGGAGTGCATTAGACATGTGAGTGATGTCATACACAGAGCGACGGCCCACACTGATGATGCACACCCACACTCTCCCTCCCATTGGCTAATTACACCCTAATAGGGGATTAACACAGTATAAGAGGCCTCATTCCATGGGAGCAAAGTTCTCCCCATCCCTGGCAAATCTCTATATGGGGTGGTGGGAGGAGTTCCACATCTTTGGAGATGGGGTGCGCCCGACGACGGGGGTTGCGTGGTACGGGAGATTTATAGACGATATTTTGATTGTCTGGGAAACTGATTGAGTTGAGGCCGACGCTTTTGTTGCTCAATTGAATAACAATAAGTGTAATCTTAAGTTTACCCATGAGTGGCAGCAGGTCAGCATTAATTATCTGGACCTGACCTTATGGGGAGACGGGGTTAGTGGGGTTGTCCACACTAGGACCTTCAGGAAATCTTGTGCTGGAAATTCCTTCTTGCGGGCCAATAGTTGTCACCCCTCGCATACGGTCCGAGCGATTCCAGTCGGTGAATTTATTCGAGCCCGGCGGAATTGCTCGGATCTAGACAGTCTGAGCCAAGAATTCGATATAGTAGAACAACGTTTATTGGCAAGGGGGTATCCGAAATGGAATATAAATAAGGCAAGAGCCAGAGCCAATACCACCCCTAGGGAACAGTTTATTAGACAGGGCACATGTAACAGGAGGAAGGATAATGAAAAACCCGTTTTTGTTACAACTTATAGTGTTGAATTTCATCAGGTGACGAATATTGTGAAGAAGTACTTGCCCATTTTGGAGGGGGATGGGGACCTACAGCCATTTCTCCGAGAGGGAGTTAGCTTTGCAAGCGGAAGGGCGCCCACTCTGGGAAGTCTTCTGTCACCTAGTTTATTCAAATCCCCTTCGAGACCTCCAACTTGGCTGATTGTCAAGGGATCCTTTAAATGTGGGGGGGTGTCCTGCCATTATTGTTTTGTGCATACCAAGACCCGTACTATAGTTTCCCTCTCTAATGGACATGTTTCCCCCATTAAACACTTTATTAATTGTGACACTAAAAACGTCATTTACTTGATTACTTGTGATATTTGTTCTGTCCAGTATGTGGGCTGTACTACCAGGCCTCTTAAGGCTCGCATTGCCGAACATTATTTGGGGGCCGGTTGGCTCACCAACAGTATTTTAAACGTGGCAAAACACTTTCGTATGGCACATGGGGGTAACATGTCCAGTTTTCGCTTTCAGGACATAGAGAGGGCATTTCTGCCCCAAAGAGGGGGAGATCTATTGGCTCTGATTCAGAAGAGAGAAGCCTTGTGGATTTTCCGATTGGGGACCAGGGCTCCCTTCGGCTTGAATGCAAGGTGGGATATAGCTTTGGTGACCGGATAGATAATGTTGTATTTAAGTTCTGCTATCTGGTTGATTTTTAGGTCCATTTGGATCCATTAGGATGCATACTTACTTATCACCTAGCAACATATAGTTGTGTCTTTATCTTTATCTCTGGGTGCGTTGCTTTGTTTGGATTTTTACTCATCTTTTGGCACTTTTAATTAAGGTTTTAAATTTGCATGCAAATATTGTAAAGGCTGATGTGGCAGCCAGCATAGAGGATGCAGGCTTTGGTCACACCCATTTTGGGTGTGGCCAGTCTGTCACTCCCCCTGGTTTTGCCCACCATCCTCTATAAAACCTTGTAGATGGGAATCATAAAAAATGGCTATGATTAAGAACCATGTAGGTTCGAAACATGTCAGTCGGAGTACCTCTTTTTATGTGAATGGGATACGTCCTGAATAAATTTATGGATAGTCGAGACATTGTGCGGACCTCCTTTACCTGCCTCATTCCAACATTGCTCGGTACAGAGGCGCCAGGCTATGTACCGGACCGCATTGGGTGAGTCTTTTGATTACTTTATTTAACCCCTTTTTAAGTACTTAATTTTAATTTGTTGTATGTAAGAATACTCTTTATCCACACACCTCACCAGTCCCTATGTTTGCACATGTAAGACCCATATGCATATAGGATTGCTTCTCTTACTAGTCCACACATTGATCGCTCCCCCCCTCTGAGAGAAAAAAACACAACAACCCCCCCCCCCCAGTTTCTTTCACCACAACCTATTTTACTTGGAATACACTATATACCCCTGTGTTAATATGTATGAGAGACAAAAATATGAGCACGCATATACACAGATATATATTCAATTCAAAGCCCATTTTAGCCATTTTATGAAAATATTCTATATATAAAAAAAATTTAAATTAATTTTTGTATAATAATTTGTTTATATATCTTGGCTGTCTGTATGAGTACTTAGCATACTGTCTTCTGTTAACAGTGATATGCTCCTATTTATTGCCTGAGGAAGTGGGATATACCCACGAAACGCGTTTCACCTTGTTTGGAGTATGTAAACTGATTTTTGCTTAAAACAGCAATTTTTATGTCTGTTTTGGAGGGGTAAGTCCACCGCTACCTACTTCATTTTAACCATAACTATAATCAGAGAAAAAGCATGTGTGCATCAACCAAGTGAACCTGACAAATCTGGCTTTGCAAATTTGGCCTATTGGCTAATCACGAGACATTGCTCATGCAAATAAGCATTTGCTTTCGCATGCCTAAATATGCAGGGTCAAAACCAAAAACCGCAAAACAAATGCCCTGCGGGAATTAGTTCATGCTATACAGCACTATCCAGGGGCGCCACGAGGAGGCTTCCCATTGCCCCCATACAACCGGGGGGCCGCGGGGGTCCCAGGCACTCTCACCGCCTGGAACCCACACAGCGGCACCCCGGAGGTGGAGGCCAGGGGGTGCAGGCGATCTCCCCAGCGTGGCCAGCGCCGGGAAGAGCCGCCCGCACACACCTCCCAGGATTAAAAACAGGCACTTACCTCAACGTCCATTGCGTTCTGCTATATGCACATAACCTGGGCGCGACACATAAGGGGCGGACAGGCGCAAATAGCCTGCTCCAGGGCTCTCACCTACTAAAACAAGCCACTCACTACCTGCCCTCAGAAGAAAGAAATGCAATGCTAACTATAATCAGAGAAAAAGCATGTGTGCATTAACCAAGTGAACCTGACAAATCTGGCTTTGCAAATTTGGCCTATTGGCTAATCACGAGACATTGCTCATGCAAATAAGCATTTGCTTTCGCATGCCTAAATATGCAGGGTCAAAACCAAAAACCGCAAAACAAACGCCCTGCGGGAATTAGTTCATGCTATACAGCACTATCCAGGGGCGCCACGAGGAGGCTTCCCATTGCCCCCATACAATCGGGGGGCCGCGGGGGTCCCAGGCACTCTCACCGCCTGGAGCCCACACAGCGGCACCCCGGAGGTGGAGGCCAGGGGGTGCAGGCGATCTCCCCAGCGTGGCCAGCGCCGGGAAGAGCCGCCCGCACACACCTCCCAGGATTAAAAACAGGCACTTACCTCAACGTCCATTGCGTTCTGCTATATGCGCATAACCTGGGCGCGACACATAAGGGGCGGACAGGCGCAAATAGCCTGCTCCAGGGCTCTCACCTCCTAAAACAAGCCACTCACTACCTGCCCTCAGAAGAAAGAAATGCAATGCTAACTATAATCAGAGAAAAAGCATGTGTGCATCAACCAAGTGAACCTGACAAATCTGGCTTTGCAAATTTGGCCTATTGGCTAATCACGAGACATTGCTCATGCAAATAAGCATTTGGGGCAATGGGAAGCCTCCTCGTGGCGCCCCTGGATAGTGCTGTATAGCATAAACTAATTCCCGCAGGGCGATTGTTTTGCGGTTTTTGGTTTTGACCCTGCATATTTAGGCATGCGAAAGCAAATGCTTATTTGCATGAGCAATGTCTCGTGATTAGCCAATAGGCCAAATTTGCAAAGCCAGATTTGTCAGGTTCACTTGGTTGATGCACACATGCTTTTTCTCTGATTATAGTTAGCATTGCATTTCTTTCTTCTGAGGGCAGGTAGTGAGTGGCTTGTTTTAGGAGGTGAGAGCCCTGGAGCAGGCTATTTGCGCCTGTCCGCCCCTTATGTGTCGCGCCCAGGTTATGCGCATATAGCAGAACGCAATGGACGTTGAGGTAAGTGCCTGTTTTTAATCCTGGGAGGTGTGTGCGGGCGGCTCTTCCCGGCGCTGGCCACGCTGGGGAGATCGCCTGCACCCCCTGGCCTCCACCTCCGGGGTGCCGCTGTGTGGGTTCCAGGCGGTGAGAGTGCCTGGGACCCCCGCGGCCCCCCGGTTGTATGGGGGCAATGGGAAGCCTCCTCGTGGCACCCCTGGATAGTGCTGTATAGCATGAACTAATTCCCGCAGGGCGATTGTTTTGCGGTTTTTGGTTTTGACCCTGCATATTTAGGCATGCGAAAGCAAATGCTTATTTGCATGAGCAATGTCTCGTGATTAGCCAATAGGCCAAATTTGCAAAGCCAGATTTGTCAGGTTCACTTGGTTGATGCACACATGCTTTTTCTCTGATTATAGTTTTCATTTTAACCATTTTAAAGAAATATTGTTTTTACCCTGTTGGCGCCTCTGTACTACTTTTGCAGAATAAGATGGAAGAGGGGACAGAGGAACAGAGAAGAGGGTGATAGTCAGAATAAGATGGAAGAGGGGGCAGAGGAACAGAGAAGGAGGGGGGGGGGGAGAGAGGCAGAATACGATGGAAGAGGGGGCAGAGGAACAGAGAAGGGGGGGTGGAGAGGCAGAATAAGATGGAAAAGGGGGAAGAGGAACAGAGAAGAGGGTGAGAGTCAGAATAATCAGAATAAGATGGAAGAGGGGGCAGAGGAGCAGAGAAGAGGGTGAGAGTCAGAATAAGATGGAAGAGGGGGCAGAGGAACAGGGAAGGGGGGGGGGAGGGGAGAGGCAGAATAAGATGGAAGAGGGGGCAGAGGAACAGAGAAGAGGGGGAGGGAGAGAAAGCATCAGATGGAAGAGGGGGGCTGAGGAACAGAGAGAGGGAGGGAGAGACAGCACTATAACATAACAGGTTACAGCCTGACCAGATTTCAAATCAACTTTTACTATCAAAAGAGCAGGGCACATTCTAGCAGCTAAAACAGTTGTCAGAAGTGTGCATACAGGACAGGAAGTATTATCCAAGTCTGCTTGCATACCTTCTCTGCCTGTGCATGAAGGTTATCTCATCTCTTGGCTGGAGTAAAAACTTCCTGGCTCCTGGGTTGTGTTGATGCTTTGTGCAGGGGGCGGGGCTTCTACACGGACACTGTGCATTCTTCTGTGTCCATCTCACTGTGCCTGCATCTGCCACCTGGCTCGCTGGGGAGTCTGTGAAGCCAGCGAAATGCTTGGTCCCTGTGGGTCACACAGTCACACGCTGCCTTCATGCACGTGTGACATGCGGGGGAGGAGTTAGAGGCGGCGCTGGCTGCTCGATCTGAGAGGAGAGGGGAGGGGCCGGACCAGAAGCTCCTGTCACTGCCGGCCAGCATAATGTAAAAAAAACACACACACACACACTAGTCTGGCTGCAATAGCAGCCTCGGTGAGCAGACCCCTGCGTTGCGCCCACAACCACCCACGGCGCTTCAGGCAAAAATGTATAGTTGCCTGGTGACAGAGACGCCTGTGGTAGTAGGGGTGCTCTTATCCTATATGAGACCAGTTATCGCCCCTACCTTTACTAGTTGCAATATACTGCACTTTGCTGCAAGTTAATTTACTGTATTTTAGTTTAGTGGTATGTGTTATATGAACTTGTGCATAATTGTATATTACGCTATTTTTTCATTAGGTTTTCGATTACATATGATGAAGGATTATTGCTACTGACTACAGGGTAGAACTCTTGCTATGCATGTATATTTGCCACAAACCTCCTTTCGGACCCTTTTTTTGTGGAATATGTATCCTATTATTTTAATAATTACTGTCCTTCCTCACCTATGGCCACCTAGGTTGGTCTCCAGAAACATGGCCGCCGTAGTACTAACTATATCAGTTCCATGTTTTCCCAGCACTGCCTGTGTATATATTTACATCCTTGATCTAATGGTGCCCTGATGGGTAGTTCCATACTCGCCGCCGGTTGCTACAACTATGTAGCATAACCGGCACTTTGACACACTAAGACCATTGGCCACGCGTCTATGTTTACGCATGACGCTTGGCCAACCTCTACGCCCTTCCAGCTTACAGAACTTAGGCCATGCCCCCTCAGTATGCCGGGACAATCTCACGCCCCTGCTCTACGTCATTTGGGTCTCCGGGGTATTGGCCGGCAGACACACCCCTCCGTGACGTCGGCTCCTTCGGAGCGACACTCCCCCTGGTGACGCCGCTTCTCACGGCGTGACTTTATGACTTATATCTGCGCCATTCCACATGTCTCTTCTCTGACGCCCAGGATTATGACATATACCCCCCAGGTAAGCGGTGCACTATGCTGCTCCATAAACTGAATACTTTTAAGCCCTAATACTTTTATGCCTTATTATGATGTTACTTAGGGATACTCATGTCGGGCTGGTTATTTCCTTTTTCCTTTAGTCCTATGTAGGATCATGGTTGAAGGGTGCTTATTCCGTTTTTTCCCCTGTCTCATTCCATATGCGTGCATGGCCATAGTGTATATACATATATATTGTATTGGGATTACCCTATAATCTCCCCTCCTATATATTGATTATACATACATACAAGAATCGTGTTTTATTGAACCACCCTATGACCTTTTTATTTATACATAAATATATATTAGAACGCTCTATGCAAACATAGATATAAAATATGCATTTATGTGGTTGTCTTGTCTATGGGTGCACTCTCCATAGATGAAATGTGTTTTAATGAGAAATTTTAAAATGTACGTAATCTGTAATTCATATAACCAGTTGCCAACTCTATGAGCCTCAAAGCTATATGTACATATATTATATGAATATAAATGCAAGTGATGTCATTATTTGCTATTTTCTGTTATGATGTTTTTATATATTTTTTATAGTTGAATATTGTAATGATCAGTGTCTAATAATTTGTGTGATCTGTGTTATGCTATGTACTTTTCCTGATTATCGCCACTTGTGTTTAAGGGCACATCTATAGACCTGAGGAAGCGGTTTTTACCGAGAAACGCGTTGTCATTCGTGCCCCAATAAATTTTGAGAAAATACTTATTTCTGCCTTTCAAGTGAGTTTTTACTACTATAAGGTAGGAATCTGAACCACTGAATCACTTCCGCATTGATGATGTAAGCGGAAGTGAAGGGAGGAAGGCTTTGGCAGCGTACACGGACCACCCGGCGGCTGTATCACGGAGGATTACCGCTGATCGCCAATAGCATCCAGCGGTAAGCGGCCTCCTTCACACTCCCCACATATCCCATAGAGAGCCAGGCAACGTGGTCGGGGGGACGGGGCAGAGGAGGAGGGGGCGGGAGCACGTGTATAGAGGGACACTTAGCCGCGGGGACACAGCCGTGGGGACACTTAGACTCATAACCCTCCTGCAAACCACAGCGATGACTTACACAGACGGGGAAACAGACACAAGGGACACTTTGACAGACACAGGGGACACTTTGACAGACACAGGGGGCACTTTGACAGACACAGAAGTCACTTTGACAGACACAGGGGGCACTTTGACAGACACAGGGGGCACTTTGACAGACACAGGGGATACTTTAAAGGACACAGGGGCCACCTAATAAGACATGGTGGAATTTAAGAGGACACAAGGGGCACGGATGAGGACACGGGGACAGAGGAGGACACAAGGGGACAGATGAGGTCACCAGGGAGACACTAAAGGTACAAAGGGGAAACAGGGACACAAGAGGTACAAGGGGGACATATAAATTGGGGAGGGGAGAGGATCCACAAGATGCCCCTGCACCATGGATGCACCAGGTTTAGTTTTTCTTTTTTTACCTGGTTTTTGTCCTTCAAACCTAGGTGCGTCCTATGGTCCGGAGCGTCTTATGGTCCGAAAAATACGGTATATTGGAAAAACGTGTATGATAACAACCCCAGGCTCATCTAAAGGACCGACCAGGAGCCCAATGGCACAGATTCAGAGAAGCAAACTGCTAAGGATGTCTATACTCACAAAGGTGAGTTGAAAATCCTTACAACCCCTGTCAGAGCAGACAGGAAATTAACCGTCCCCACTCAGTTTTCGAGGAAATGGTCAGTCACACAATGTTTTCTTTTAGAAAAAAAATGATCACCTCTAAAAAGGTATGACTAGCCACTAAAACAGGAGTGGAGACACCCAATGCATAAAAATAGCCTGTTTTGGGCTTTTGGCCCTCGTCAGTACATGCCAGGAATTGATATAGCTAGTATGAGATATTTAAAGCTATAGGCTTGCTATACACCAGCGGTTCTGGATGCTTGTCTGGCTTACAGGGGCGAAAATAGATAATTTGCATATTCAGTAGTGGTGCATTGTGGGTAAACCACAAATGTTCACTTATAGCTGAATTACTGCAAGTTTCCTTCTGTTTTAAGAAGGCAAATTTCACTAAGCATTGCTTATTAGTAGGAGGGGTTTTCTGTCTCTTTTATCCCCCCCATAAATTATTAGTGGTTTGGGACACCCCAAGCTGCTTGGCTACTCTGTTGTACTAATTTGATATTAGAGTTCACCTTTCTAAGGCCTCTTTTCCGTGAATGACTGAACTACTCATCTGTCAAACAGTTCGGCCACCCACCCCAGTTCATCTGCAAATTCTACCTCATTCGTATCGCCTCATAAAAGGTGATTATCAAAGTTCGGAAATGCTCCTATATGTATTAAAGTCCCAACACCAGTTTAAACATTGGTCACCTGTAACGATCGGTGTAACACATAGAGGGTCTGATTACCGGTGATCTGCAGTATCACCGAGAATACAGATATATACCCGATTATTGATGATCTGCAGTATCACCGATAATCAGATATAATAATGGCAATAATGGCAGTATTTGTATAGCGCCTTTCTCCTGTCGGACTCAAAGCGCTTGCGAGGCAGCCACTAGAGCGCACTCAGTCGGCAGTAGCAGTGTTAAAGAGAATCTGTATTGTTAAAATCGCACAAAAGTAAACATACCAGTGCGTTAGGGGACATCTCCTATTACCCTCTGTCACAATTTCGCCGCTCCCCACCACATTAAAAGTGGTTAAAAACAGTTTTAAAAAGTTTGTTTATAAACAAACAAAATGGCCACCAAAACAGGAAGTAGGTTCATGTACAGTATGTCCACACATAGAAAATACATCCATACACAAGCAGGCTGTATACACCCTTCCTTTTGAATCTCAAGAGATCATTTGTGTGTTTCTTTCCCCCGGCATCTCTCATGCACTGAAGTTTCAGGCTGCTCTTTTCTTCTTGCAAACAGCTTTGCCCTTGTCTGAATTTCCTCAGTATGTGAAAGCCCAGCCAGCTCAGAGGACGATTTATCCAGCTTGTAAAAGATAAGAGAGAAGAGAGAAGCTGCCCTAATCTAAATAATAAACAGGCAGTGTGCATAGTGGGGTCTGGAAGAGGGAGTTCATAGCAGAACCACAACACTGAAGAACTTGGCAGCCTTCCAGACACAGGCCGACAAGTCTGACAGGGGAAAGATACATTGATTTATTACAGAGACTGTGATAGCAGAAAGTGCTGCAGTAAGCTAAAACACATTAGAATAGCTTTTGGAACTTGTAGGATGATAAAAAACAGGATGCAATTTTTGTTACGGAGTCTCTTTAAGGAGACTTGCCCAAGAAACTCCTTACTGAAATAGGTGCTGGCTTACTGAACAGGCAGATCCGAGATTTGAACCCTGGTCTCCTGTGTCAGAGGCAGAGCCCTTAACCATTACACTATCCAGCCACTGCTATATCGTCTAACCTCTGGACACCTGAGAGATGAGAGTGTTTGGTGCAACAGTAATACTTTGAGGAAAGCACCTGTAAATAGATAGATAGATACAGTACAGAGACAGGAGACAGATGCAGAATCCTGGGACTAGCAGAGTTTGGCAACAAGGTATCAGAAAGACAAAGGTACAGAATCAGAGATCAGAAGAATGGTCAGGAAGGCAGAAGGTCATAACAGATAATCGAAAATGCCTAGACTTGAGTGTGAGCTCCTAGATTCTCACACTCCAGGAACTGGACTAGATAATAACAATAATACAGATGGTACAGAATTCCTAGACTAAGTTGTGAGTTCCTTGGCCATCAACACCTTGGAAACTGGTCTAGATAATAATACAGATAATAACAGAATTCCTAGGCTAAGGTGTGAGCTCCGTGATCATCAACACCTACGAAACTGTCTAATAAACACAGATACTGACAAGGTCTGAGTGCTACCACGTAGTGATCGCAACGGCAGACACCAGATGAATGACCAGCACCCAGTATATATACACTAGCGCTCTCCAGCGCCTCCCCTAAGTGCTAGACCAATGAAAGTTGCTGAAATTGTCAGCTGACCGGCTTGGTCAAAGGCAAAGGCTGCAACGTTCCCACAGGTGCCAGACGGGAGGGTTTGCTTTTTGCACACACTGCACACTCTCTGACATACTCCTTGCAGTCTGTTGCCAAAGAAGGCCACCAAGCACATCTAGCAACCAAGTCTTGCGTTCTGGAGGCCCCTGGGTGCCCAGCATTCTTGTGTGAGTGAAACATCTGCAAAACCTGGAGACGAAAGGGCAGTGGCACAAACATAACCCCTTCAGGTTTTCCCTCAGGGACATCCTGCTGGAAGGGACCTAAAGTCTCTGTCCAGTCTTTCCAAGTTTCTGTGGCTCCCAGTACCACCTTTTGTGGAACAATGGTTTCAGGTTCTGAGGGCTGTGCTGTCTCCGGCTCAAAACATCTGGACAAGGCATCCGCCTTAATGTTTTTACTACCTGGAGTGTACGTAATTACAAATCTAAATCTCGAGAAAAACAGTGACCACCGAGCCTGACGGGGACTCAATCTCTTAGCCCCCTCAATGTATTCCAAATTTTTGTGATCAGTGTAGACTGTAATCGTATGTTCTGCTCCTTCTAACCAGTGACGCCATTCCTCAAAAGCCAATTTAATGGCTAAGAGCTCCCTGTTGCCTATATCGTAGTTTTTCTCTGCTGGAGAAAACCTTCGAGAGAAATAGGCACACGGGTGCAATCTTCCCTGCAGCCCAGAGCGTTGAGACAGCACAGCCCCTACTCCAACCTCTGAGGCGTCAACCTCTACAATGAATGGATAAGAGGTGTCCACGTGTCTCAATATGGGTGCAGAACAAAACAGTTCTTCCAAAGTGGAGAAAGCGGCCAGAGCTTCGGGGGACCAATGGTTCGTATCTGCCCCTTTTTTAGTGAGACTGGTGAGGGGTGCTATGACTGTGGAATACCCCTTTATGAACCTTCTATAGTAATTCGCAAACCCTAGAAATCTCTGAAGAGATTTGAGTCCTACGGGTTGGGGCCATTCCAGGACAGCAGAGACTTTGGCGGGGTCCATAGAAAGGCCCGAGGTGGAAATTATGTATCCCAGAAAAGCGACAGATGTCACCTCAAAAATGCATTTCTCCAATTTAGCATAAAGCCTGTTTTGTCTGAGCTTGTGTAGCACGAATTTGACATGAGCCCTGTGCTCAGAGAGGTTGTCTGAGAAGATCAATATGTCATCCAGGTATATTAGGACAAATTTACCCACCACCTCCCTGAAAACTTCATTAATGAGTTCCTGGAAAACGGCCGGGGCGTTACACAACCCGAAGGGCATCACCAGATGCTCGTAATGCCCGTCGGGTGTGTTAAAGGCCGTCTTCCATTCATCACCCTCTCTGATCCGCACCTGATTGTATGCACCTCGCAAATCCAATTTTGAAAAAAATCTTAGCATTTGGTGACTTGAGTAAATAAATCGTCTATCAAAGGTAACGCATAACGATTTTTAACTGTGATTTTATTCAGTCCCCGGTAATCAATGCATGGCCGAAGGCCTCCGTCTTTTTTCTTTACAAAAAAAAACCCTGCTGCGGCAGGCGACCGGGAAGGACGAATGAAACCCTTAGCTAGGTTTTCTCTGATATACTCCTGCATGGCCACCTTTTCCGGCCCAGACAAATTGTAGAGATGACCTCTAGGGGGCATACAACCTGATCTGAGATCAATCGGACAATCGAAAGGGCGATGTGGAGGTAGTTTATCGGCAGCTTTGGGACAAAACACGTCCGAAAACTCCGCATATTGTTCCGGAACACCCTCCACATGAATCCTGGTCTGGCATAATGTCACCTTCACTAAGCAATGACGAAAACAGTGGGCTGACCAGCTCGTTAGCTGACCGGTAGCCCAATTTATCCGAGGGGAGTGAAGGTGTAACCACGGCATACCAAGGATGATTGTGGAGGTTGTCATGCGCAATACAAAAAACTGCAACTTCTCTCTATGCAGCACCCCTATAGTGACTTCCACCTCAGGTGTCTGGGACAGCGGATGGTCATGCTGCAGGGGGGAATCATCCACTGCCGTGACCTGAAGAGGTGGTTTAACCGGAGTGAGCAGAACACCTAATTTCAAAGCAAATTCGTAGTCCATAAAATTAGCCGCTGAGCCTGAATCAATGAAGGCCTCAGAGACTTCAGATTTATCATCCCATGTAATCATACAAGGAAGAAGTAACCGCTTATCCTCTAGGGGTAAAAATTGCACGCCCAGGGTACTACCCCCAATCTGCATTGGCTCAGGGGGAGGTGAGACGGGAGGAGGTGGAGTCACAGGGGACGCCGCGTGGGATACCATTCTAACATTGTTCCTACCCCGGGTCTGACTTTGATAGCGTAATCTGCGATCAATCCTGATGGCCGATGAAATGGCCTCAACGACGATTTTAGGTTCAGGCTGACTTAACATAAAGTCTGAGACCTCATCTGATAATCCTGATAAGAAACAGTCTAAAAGGGCATAGGTGTCCCACCTGGCTGAAACTGACCACCTCCTAAATTCGGCAGCATACTCCTCGACCGGATTCTTGCCTTGACGCAACAACTTGAGCTTCCGCTCAGAAGTCGAGGCAATGTCTGGATCGTCCTAAATTACTGCCATAGCCTTAAAAAAAATTCATCTACGGAGGTTAAAGCTAAATCTCCAGTGGGCAGACTTGTATGCTCAGGTCTGAGAATCACCTGATAGCAAAGCTTTAATAAATGTAACCCTTTGGGCCATAGTTCCTGAAGAATTAGGTCTCAACTCAAAGTATGATAACACTCTACTCCTAAAATTTCGGAAGTCAGATCTGTGACCAGAAAATTTTTCAGGTACAGGCATACGTATGTCTGTGCTAAGAGGAGATCGCACTGATTGAAGTTCCTGAATAGCCCCAAATATCTGACATGTCTGGGTCTGTTGGTTCAAAAGTTGGTTTACCGCGGTGGTCAGGACTTTAACATGGCTATACAGTGCGTCCATTTGGGTTTGGTCTGCCGTTCTGTAACGATCGGTGTAACACAGAGAGGGTCTGATTACCGGTGATCTGCAGTATTACCAAGAATACAGATATATACCCGATTATTGATGATCTGCAGTATCACCGATAATCAGATATATCTTCTAACCTCTGGACACCTGAGAGATGAGAGTGTTTGGTGCAACAGTAATACTTTGAGGAAAGCACCTGTAAGATAGGTGCTAGAAAGTAAGAGCTACTGCTCTGGATCAGATTCCGTCCACAGGTCTGTTGCTCCCCAAGGGGCGGAGCCAGGCTGAGGGAGTGGGAAGGACAGAACGTGAGTGACACCAATGGGCAGTGTCACTAACAGATCTGTGAACTATCTCTTAACAGGGGAGATAGCTCTCGAGGTCGGACAGGCCAGGTCGTAAACACACGGACAGATACAGTACAGAGACAGGAGACAGATGCAGAATCTTGGGACTAGCAGAGTTTGGCAACAAGGTATCAGAAAGACAAAAGTACAGAATCAGAGATCAGAAGAATGGTCAGGAAGGCGGAAGGTCATAACAGATAATCGACAATGCCTAGACTTGAGTGTGAGCTCCTAGATTCTCACACTCCAGGAACTGGACTAGATAATAACAATAATACAGATGGTACAGAATTCCTAGACTAAGGTGTGAGTTCCTTGGCCATCAACACCTTGGAAACTGGTCTAGATAATAATACAGATAATAACAGAATTCCTAGGCTAAGGTGTGAGCTCCGTGATCATCAACACCTATGAAACTGTCTAATAAACACAGATACTGACAAGGTCTGAGTGCTACCACGTAGTGATCGCAACGGCAGACACCAGATGAATGACCAGCACCCAGTATATATACACTAGCGCTCTCCAGTGCCTCCCCTAAGTGCTAGACCAATGAAAGTTGCTGAAATTGTCAGCTGACCGGCTTGGTCAGCTGACCCTCCTCTGACTGCCATAAAGGCCCTGCCTCTCTACGCGCGCGCGTCCTCCTAAACCAGTGTGGACTATCAGTCCCAGCCACACCAGTCATGTGTTGTAATGTTTCTGCTGTGTTGGATGTGGAAACCGCCGCACCGATGTCCGTGCGTGCGGCGTTTTCTCCGCATTCCGCATTACTGAGAGGAGCAGGCCTATGCGTGCAACTTGCCACATTGGACGCGGAATCCGCCGCCCTGTCGTTTGAGCATGCGGCGGTTTCTCCGCGCTCCGACTGCGCGCCAGCTGCCATGTTGAACGCGGAGTCAGCCGCCTCACTCTGAGTATTAGCGGCGGCTTTTCCGTGTTTCCTCACATCACCATGCATGTGACTTCATCCCACCACAAGTCATCAAGTGACAGGCATGCACAATGATACACCTCATAGTAATACTTGCTGGGGCCCTGGGTATATTGCATAAAATGAATAAACGCTGTATTACATATACGCATAATCAAATTCTCTAAAAACATATGTATGAATGAGAATATTGAGAAACGGTAGCAATGAATCACACAGTATCAAGTCCCCGAGGTAATACTGCCATCTGATGGTGGTAGACTGAATATCAAATGCATCAAATTAATTGAGCCAGTTTGTGGGATAAAGAGGGTGGTTCTAAGAAAAGATGAACAATGGAGCAGTAATATAAATCATATGAAATGTCATGTTATAATACCTGATGAATTCACATACATTAATTATGAAAGCGCCTATGCAATATATACCCATTACTAAATATTACTCAAATACAAAAAAATATATATATATTACAATGCATGTTTAAATTATAAAATATATTCTATGTACAAAAATGCAGAATCATTAAAATCAGTCATCAATCCATTTTTTGAATTAAGGTGTAAAAGATGCAAAAAGATACAGCACCTGACACTTTTGCACCTTAATTCACAAATTATGGATTAAGAACTGAACACAGGGTATATACACATCCAATTTTGATTGAACAATCAGCAGCCACATTTACCATCTTCCATGTAGCATGAGGGCCAATAGACTTTGATTACTATGAACAGAACAGGCTCTATTCACAATGGGCAGTTTGGTCATTTTGGACAGTAAAATACCTCCTGCAGCATTTTACACTTTTTTTCCAAATTCACTAAAGGTTTCCCACATGAGGCAGGAGTTTGGTAAATTAACGAACATACATGCCTCAATTCATTAAGCCCTGGTCGGTAAGTGTCACTTACCAGCGAGTACCAGGGCAGCGTGCGTGACTCTGAGATTTTCTGGACTGTGCATACGGTCATCCCTTTAGATGTGTTGCAACCACCAGAGGGAGCTCTCCTGTATGCTAAAATACAGATTTGCACATCTAAAGGGATGCAGGAAAGCCCTCAGAATTTTCGGCTTCCTCTGATTTGATACACTGAAAGACCCACCCTATACCCCATCACATCAAATCAGAGTGAGAAACAGGCTGTGTGCATCTCCCTATTGGCTGCCTGGCTGGCTCTCCCCAAAGGCAGTCTGTCAAATCCACCATACAGAGACCCCATGGAGAGAGCGAGTTATCGGCTGCTGTGAGATGGAGAAACATACCAAACACTTTTGGCCAGTAAATGAAATGCGGAAATATTTGTGAATTGACATTTCTTGACATTTCCTGAGGTAATTACTGCAAAAGTCGTCAATTTACCTCATTAGTCGGGAACTCTGATTTTCTGTGCGCTGATGGGTTTAGTGAATTGTAACTTGGGAAGGTGATCGGTAAAATCAGCTGTTTTGAGCATTACTTTAGCAAAATTGCTTTGTGAATAGAGCCCATTGTGTAGATAAGCTCTAATTCTGAATGGGGGTGGTAAAATTGGCCATTTATTGACCATTCAAATTGGATGTGTGTATGTACCCTTAATCAGTGGCGGACATACGGCCGTGCAGCCGCACGAGGGCCCCTGAAGTTCCGTTTTCTTCAGGGGCCCATTAAGTATTTTTTTCTTTATATATTTTTTTTTATTATTTTATTCCCCGGGGGGCCCCCCGACTCCTATCCTCCCTCACCTCGGGGGGCCCCCCTCCCGATATGCGCGGCGGGAGAGCGAGCGAGCGAGCGGCAAATGCAGGAAGTCTTCAGGGCTCTCCAGGCATCCGCTAGAGGCCCAGCCGCTTGGTCTCCAATATGTCTCCAGTTGGAGACATATTGGAGACTCAGCGGCTGGGCCTCTAGCGGATGCCTGGAGAGCCCTGAAGACTTCCTGCATTTGCCGCTCGCTCTCCCGCCGCGCATATCGGGAGGGGGCCCCCCGAGGTGAGGAAGGGAGGAAGGGAGGGAGGATAGGAGTCGGGCCCCCCACCCGGATAGCTACCCACCCGGCTACCTAACCACCTACCCACCCGGCTACCTACCTACCTACCCACCCACCAGGCTTCCTACCTACCCACCCGACTACCTAACCACCCACCAGGCTTCCTACCTACCTACCCACCCGGCTACCTACCCACCCACCAGGCTTCCTACCTAACCACCCACCCAACTACCTAACCACCCAACTACCTAACCACCCACCCGGCTACCTACCCACCCGGCTACCTACCCACCCACCAGGCTTCCTACCTAACCACCCACCCAACTACCTAACCACCCACCCGGCTACCTACCCACCCGGCTACCTACCTACCTACCCACCCGGCTACCTACCTAACCACCCACCTGGCTACCTACCTAACCACCCACCCGGCTACCTACCTAACCACCCACCCGGCTACCTACCGGGCTAGTTACCAACCCACCCACCAGGCTACCTACCCACCCACCCGGCTACCCACCCACCCACCCACCAGGCTACCTACCTACCTACCTACCCACCCGGCTACCTACCTAACCACCCACCCGGCTACCTACCTAACCACCCACCTGGCTACCTACCTAACCACCCACCCGGCTACCTACCGGGCTAGTTACCAACCCACCCACCAGGCTACCTACCCACCCACCAGGCTACCTACCTACCCACCCACCAGGCTACCTACCCACCCACCAGGCTTCCTACCTACCCACCCGGCTACCTACCTACCCACCCGGCTACCTACCTACCCACCCGGCTACCTACCCACCCACCAGGCTTCCTACCTACCCACCCGGCTACCTACCTAACCACCCACCCGGCTACCTACCTACCCACCCACCCAGCTACCCACCCACCAGGCTTCCTACCTACCTACCCACCCGGCTACCTACCTACCCACCCACCCGGCTACCCACCCACCAGGCTTCCTACCTACCTACCCACCCGGCTACCTACCTAACCACCCACCCGGCTACCTACCGGGCTAGTTACCAACCCACCCACCAGGCTACCTACCCACCCACCCGGCTACCCACGCACCCACCAGGCTACCTACCTAACCACCCACCCGGCTACCTACCTAACCACCCACCCGGCTACCTACCTAACCACCCACCCGGCTACCTACCGGGCTAGTTACCAACCCACCCACCAGGCTACCTACCTACCCACCCACCCACCAGGCTACCTACCTAACCACCCACCGGCTACCTACCGGGCTAGTTACCAACCCACCCACCCACCAGGCTACCTACCTACCCACCCACCCACCAGGCTATCTACCTACCCACCCACCGGGCTACCTACCTACCTACCGGGCTAGTTACCCACCCACCGACCAGGCTACCAACCCACCCACCCACCAGGCTACCTACCCACCCACCCACCAGGCTACCTACCCACCAGGCTACCTACCCACCCACCCACCAGGCTACCAACCCACCCACCCACTCACCCACCCACTAGGCTACCTATCCACCCAACCACCCATGGGAGCTGCGCGCCGGATGGAGGCTGGGACAGGAGGTCTGCTGCTGCAGGTGAGTAAATGTTTTTGTTTTATTTATATTAGCAGGTGTATGTTCTGGGCAGGTCTGCCACATGATTGCATGTATTTTTTTCGCAAATCTGCCGACATGGTTGCATGTATTTTCTGGGCATATCTGCCGACATGATTGCACGTATTTTCTGGGCATATCTGCCGACTTGTTTGCACGTATTTTCTGGGCATATCTGCCGACTTGATTGCATGTATTTTCTGGGCATATCTGCCGACTTGTTTGCACGTATTTTCTGGGCATATCTGCCGACTTGATTGCACGTATTTTCTGGGCATATCTGCCGACTTGATTGCACGTATTTTCTGGGCATATCTGCCGACTTGATTGCACGTATTTTCTGGGCATATCTGCCGACATGATTGCACGTATTTTCTGGGCATATCTGCCGACATGATTGCACGTATTTTCTGGGCATATATGTGTATTTTCTTGAGAAAACCTGCACAATTATGTGAATTTTCTGGGGAAAGAGTCACCAAAACTTGGGCCCACTGTCTTTGCGTTGCACTTTTCAAGGGAACCTGAGGTGAGAATAATATTGAGGCTGCCATATTTCTCTCCTTTTAAGCAATACCAGTTGCCTGGCTGCCGTGCTGGTCCTCTGCCTCCTATTCTTTCAACCATAGACCCTGAACAAGCATGCAGCAGGTCAGGGGTTTCTGACAATATTGTCAGAACTGAGAAGATTAGCTGCATGCTTGTTGTTGGTGTAATTCAGTTTATTACTGCAGCCAAATAGATCAGCAGGGCCGCCAGGCAACTAGTATTGTTTAAAAGGAAATAAACCCTCACCCCGGGTTCGCTTTAAGTTACAGTTAGCTCCGCCCTCATTCGGTCATTGCCACGCCCATTTTTTTGCCGCGGCTCTATCCACTATTTTTTGCTGCGGCGCGCGAATTGTAGCCACGCCCATATTTTGCCGCGGCGCGCGTATAGGGGGCCCACAATTACAATTTTGCACAGGGGCCCACTGCTGGCTGTGTCCGCCACTGCCCTTAATGATACTGCCAGCTCATAAGATATACTGTATATTGCATTCACTAATTTTGTTCTTGCATTTTTTGGAGTATTCGAGTAATATTCAGTAATTGTTATCTACCGTATATACTCTGCTATAAGGGCGCGATTCCACTTGAGCGGCGCGCGAGCCGGCTCTTCCAGTTCTGCGGGGAAAGCATCCCATCAGCCGTGCCATGCAGCCTCCCGCGCTGATTCGCATGGAAAAACCCGACGTGGAGTGGTTGGCGTGGAGCAATTTGTTACTATATGCTTATGTATACTGGCATCATGTGAGTGTAATTGTTTTTAATATTTTTTAATAAACATACAGTTTTATGCTATGAAAAGCTTTTTAGTTACTAGATTCAGTCTGCTGCTTCTCGGATGATCCGTTTGGCTGAGCCCGCTGCCTTGGGAGTTTTCAGACTGGGAGCAATAAGTGCATGAGCTGTCTTATAATGTGGATGGCATATTAATAAGGTGAGAGGCCACATGTGATATTAAGAAGCACTTGCACGCTGATGGAGAGATTGGGAGTCTCCAGACTCAGAGTCACAAATGTTTTATTGCTGTCTGTGGCTTGGCAGCTGCACTATTTGGTGAGAACCTGTGAGACCTATATGGTGGTGATATTGAGCACAGATAATCCGTTTGGAGCACTGGTGTGATGTAAAGGACAATTTAATGTTGATTCAGAGTCACGCTATGGTTTTTTGCTTCTTTTTCTTTATTTTGAGCACTATATTGAAGAGGGACCTCTTCTGGAGTACATGAGAGCGCAGCGTCTGGATGAAGTGAAAGGAGTGCATCATATGCTTGATGAATTGATGCTGCGACCCATGGACATATACATACGTTTTTTGGACTTGGGTTCAGGGACTTTTGAGTAGTCCACACTTTTAGATTTTCTGACTTTGCAATTTTATGTTTTTCTTCCAGTTTGTACATTGGTGTTGAGTGCACATATACGATTTAAGGTGCATACACTCATCAGACTATAGTCTTTGGAAAATGAAAGATCACAGACCAATCTTACCACCCTTCATGTATTATGAGAGCTAAACCTTCACAGTCTTTTCTATGGAGCTGAACTTCCCATCAGAAAAAAATCTTTGCAAGATGCTGCACACACAGATGCTGTACAGACACAAAAGATCAGTATCTGCAAAAGATCTGTTCCTGCCAAAGATCCGTTCCTGCAAATTGCATTCATAGTCTATGAGATCAGACAATGATCTGCAGATTTGAAAATCCATCCTGGTGGATCTGATCTGCAGATGGATGTCAGTTAAACAACTGCTGTTGTACTGCTCTGTGTGTTAACTGACCTCTGCTTTGGTTTGACTATGCTTCTCTCACATCCCCTGGTTCATCTGCCTGTCTGTTGGATCTTCTGTGTATGACCTCTGGCTGGTTCCTGACTTAGACTTCGTTTATCCCTTGGATTAGTAAGTCATCCGCTCCATGCTCTGTACACACGCTGCTGCCACTCCAACTAATACAATAATCTCCACAACAATCTTTAACTAAAGCCAAGCCCCCGCTTCAACAGGAGACTACGTCTACAGTTGCCCTCACAAATTATTTGTGCAAAGTATTGAATCTGAGACGGAGGTAACCAATGAAACACTCAAAACCCCAGCTAATACAGAGTCCAGAAACAGAGCCAAAGTTCATACACAGGAGGTCAGATGACTTACTAATCCAAGGGATAAACAAAGTCTATGGCTATCATTCATGAACAGGCTGTCGGTAAAGAGAATCAGTGCGGGAAAACACCGCTGGCAGATTTTTAGACTTCTGGGTGGGCATTCATAAAGATGTATCCGTGTGCGGAAGCAGTGCGGAGATTCCCCGAGCTAAGCTGGCGGTAGGCAGGCGGTAGGCTTGCGGAGACACGGAAGCTGCCGAGTTGATACATTTCTCCGTGTTCCGCTCTGCTGCAGCTGCCTGGGAGGTCTGTGTGTCTCCATTCATTTACATTGATATCGCCACATCAGAGGGAGCGGAACTTCCCGACCTCAAACCGCTTGCGGTGATCTTTTTGAATGAACATTTTGCTACATTTGTACCGATAATCACCGCACAAGGCGGTGATTTATCACTCTGCTCGGTAGTGTCATTTTTTCCATGCGGAAAGAGGCTTTATGAATGCTGACTTTGCCAAGTGGTCGGTAAAGTCAGCTGTTTTATGCATTTCTGCATGCGGAAATGCTTTATGAATGATAGCCTAAGTCAGGAACCAGCCAGAGGTCATACACAGAAGATCCAGCAGACAGGCAGATGAACCAGGGGATGTGAGAGAAGCATAGTCAAACCAAAGCAAAGGTCAGTTAACACACAGAGCAGTACAACAGCACACCCTTCACTAAATGGGAAGCTGACCAACATAACGGGCATGGAACCTAGGCAGGAAGGACTTTTATAACACAGTCAGCCAATCAGAGAGCAAATGCAATTCAGATTCACCAGACCATTAAGCAATCCAGGATGTACTAGGTTAACTTGGCTGCAAGCCAGCTGTCATGCAAAGCAGACTCACCTGGTAAATAATTAGCCTAGTGAGAACCAGGTAAGCTTGCTGCAATACCTAAAACTGTCACTGGGTGACAGCAGCAACAATTCTCCTAAATCTCAGTCTAACAGGTCGGCGTAAAAACATAACAGGAGCATACAATGGGCTCTATACATAAAACTTTACCGCAAGTTTTCCGCTCAAAACAGCTGACTTTCCCGACCATTTAGCAAAGTCGGCATTCATAAAGGCTGTTTCCGCATGAAAATCTGACATTCCTAGGCAGTGCGGGAAATTACCGCCTTGTGCGGAGATTTTCATAACACGTCACTGAAGGTTAATTTATAAAGATTAGAGCAGGCGGAATGTGTGCGGAGAAACCCCGCTGTTTAGATAAGGTGATAAGACTGATAACAGGCAAGCTAATGGAGAGACAGGCAGCTGCAGTGAGAGGAGAGCAGACAAGGCATTCTGGAATACCCAGGCTGTGTTTTTTTTAACCCCTTGGGTACCTGTTTTCAAATAAATTTCACATTAGAAAGCCTGCATGTGTAACATTTCTTGAAGTTCTTCTAAGCTGTGGCAATTAAAACAGACTGTTTAGAAAGACTAATAGACAGATTCAGAGAAGATTCATGGCAAACAGAGGCAGTTTTAAAAAGAATGCACATGTAAAGGTGGCCATACACTGGTTAATTTGCCATCAGATTCGACCAACAGATAGATCCCTCTCTGATCGAATCTGATCAGAGAGGGATCGTATGGCTGCCTTACTGCAAACAGATTGTGAACAGATTTCAGCCTGAAACCGTTCACAATCTGTGGTGGTGGTGCCGCAGCACCCCCCCCCCCCCCGCATACATTACCTGCTCCGCCGGCGCAAATTTCCAGGTCTCTGCTGTCTTCTCCGCTCTGGTCTGGTCTCCGGCATGCTTCACTTCCTCCTGCCCGGCATGAAGTTTAAACAGTAGAGCGCCCTCTACTGTTTAAACTTCCTGCCGGGCAGGAAGTGAAGCGTGCCGAAGACCAGACCAGAGCAGAGAAGACAGCAGAGACCAGGGGACTCGCGCCGGCCGGAACAGGTAATGTATACCCGCTGTATTGCGTCGGTCGTCGGGCATTCGAACGCCGCTATCGACGCACTCCCAACCTGCCGGCGATAGACAAAAATCTTCCGCACGGACGGATCGACGGGAACGATCGATTTCTGATGGAAATCGATCGTTCTGTCAGCGGTGTGCGCGGCGATTTCACAGCCGATTAGATCACTGTGATTGAATCGGCCGTATATCGGTGGGAAAATAGTTAGGTGTATGGGCGCCTTAAAGGGATGCTGGGGCTGCCTCCTTATAGTAATTGTCTCTGCACGGAGAAAATGTATCAACTCAGCCAGAAAATGTAACAACTCAGCAGCACCGCCAGTTCAGTGCGGGAATTCCCCGACCTATTATCGCAAGTGTAAACATTTATATGAATTAGCACACAAAAAAGTCTAAAATACCGATGCAGTGTTTTCCCTCCAAGATTTTGTTTTCCTGCACGTTTTATGAATAGAGCCCAATATGAGTGCATATATGTTGGGAATTTATGAATTTCCGATTCCTAACACACCTTGAAAAAATAGGTTCTATGCTCCAAAATTTTGGCTTAACTCTTTCCTGCTCTTTGTAAGCTTATCATGCATATTACCTCTTATTTGCTTATTCTTTCCTACATGTCTATGAATTATATCTATGTCTGATTTGGAAAATATTTGCCTATAGAGAACTAGAGATCACCAGCGAACCGATTCGCGCGAACATCGGTAGTTCGCATTCGCGGGGAACCGAGAACTATATGCGAGTTCGACTCGCCCCCTATACTACATGATTAGGCTCAACTTTGACCCTCTACATAACAGTCAGCTGACACAGTAGCCAATCAGGCTACACCACCTCCTGGAGACCCCCCCCCCCCTTATAAAAGGCAGCTGCGTCGGCCATTTCCCTCACTCGTGTGGCTGCAGTAATTAGAGAAGGGAGAGCTTGCTGCAGAGACATAGGGAAAGCTTAGTTAGGCTCTTGTTAGGCTTGTTAGCTTGCTCCTTGCTGATACTTATTGCTAAAAAGCACCTTTCAACAGCTCTTTTGAGAGCTAATGTTGTTCTTGTGATCTATTTTTCCTTTTTTTTTTTGTTTTGTGGCCCACTGTCATTTGCATATACAGCCCTGTTAGTCAATTGCAGCTGGCGCTTGGTAATTCCTACTGTGCCACTGCCAGGCTCAGCACATTCAGTGCCTACCTTTTTACTGCACCTGTGTGACAGCTGCACATTTGTAATATCAATCACTGCATACCTGTTCATGTTTACTGCACCTGCGCGACAGAAGTATGCAGTGTTATATACCAGTCACTGCACCTGTTCACCGTACCTGTGTGGGACAGCTGCACATTTGTAATACCAATCACTGCATACCTGTTCATGTTTACTGCACCTGCGTGGCAGAAGCACGCAGTGTTATATACCAGTCACTGCACCTGTTCACGGTACCGGTGTGTGTGTGTGACAGCTGCACATTGTATTGATACCAGTCACTGCATACCTGTTCAGTGCACCTACGTGACCGCATGCAGTGTTATATTACATACCAGTCACTGCATACCTGTTCACGGTACCTGTGTGTGTGACAGCTGCACATTGTATTGATACCAGTCACTGCATACCTGTTCAGTGCACCTGTGTGACAGCTGCACATTGTATTGTAATACCAGTCACTGCATACCTTTCACAGCACCTGTGTGACTGCACATTGTATTAGTTAAGTCAGTGCATACCTTTCATCCCCCCCGATATGGACAAATCAGGCAGAGGCAGACCCAGAGACAGGCCAGGTGTGTTTGAGGTGCTCCTGACGTGATTTTGTGGACCAAAGTACAGTGCTCAGAAGAAGGCACATGCCATCAACTCCCTAGATTGTCAGGACGTGGTTGACTATTTAACGCAGAACACCTCATCTTCCGCACCCACCAGCGCTACTCCAAGCACCACATCCGCTACATTTGACACTTCGCAGGCGTTATTTGGTGGGGAATTAACTGATTCACAGCCATTATTGTTACAACAAGATGAAGGCGCTAAGCAAGTTACATCACCTCATATGTCTGAGTTAGGCGACACTATGGACACTATGGTGTGAGGAGGAGGAGGATGAAATACCTGCTGTTGGTGCAGTTTTGGAGGTGTCTGATACAAGCAAAGCTGGGGAGGATTATTAATATGATGATGATGATGATGATACTGCCATGGATGCCAGTGGGATCCAGGGGGACAGTTCAGAGGGGGAGTCAGAGAGGAGTAGGAGGAGACTAGTTGCGGAAAGGAGTAGGGGGGAGCTCGTCATTAGAAACAGCTGGTGGCAGTGTCCAGCGCTATGTATCGCCACCTATGAACAGCCAGCCAACATGCCCTTCAACGTCAGCTGCTGACGCCACCATAGTGCCCACACCCCAGGGCTCAGCGGTGTGGAAATTTTTGTGTGTGTCTGCCACAGATGAGAGTAATGCCATCCGTTCTCTCTGCCAGCAAAAACTGAGCCGTGGAAAGGCCAAGACCCACATAGGGACAAACGAAGGCACATGCAGAAAAGGCACAAACTGCAATGGGAAGACCACCTGAGAAAAAACAGCACACAAAAGCAAAGCCACCCTCCTTCTCCTCTTCCTCCTTCAGATACATCATCTTTAGTGGCTCTCTCCCTTGCACCTTCACAGCCACAGCCACCCTCCTCCACTCCTCCTCTCACCTTGAGCAGTTCCTGCTACTCTGCCCACAGCAGCAGCCAGATGTCCGTGAGGGAAATCTTTGAGCGGAAGAAGCCAATGTCTGCCAGTCACCCCCTTGCCCGGCGTCTGACAGCTGGCTTGGCGTAACGGTTAGCTCACCAGCTGTTACCATACCAACTGGTGGACTCTGAGGCCTTCCAAAAATTTGTGGGCATTGGGACACCACAATGCAAGATACCAGGCCGCAATTATTTCTCAAAAAAGGCGATACTCAAACCGTACCATGAAGTTAAAAGGCAAATGGTGTCATCTCTGGCACACAGCGTTGGGTCAAGGGTCCACCTGACCACGGATGCCTGGTCTGCCAAGCAAGGTCAGGGCAGGTACATTACTAACACAGCTCATTGGGTCAACCTGGTGACCGCTGGCAAGCAGGGAGTATGTGGCTCTGCAGCGGACCTAGTTGTGACACCTCCACGGCTTGCAGGCAGCCCTCCTGCCACCTCCTCTCCCTGTCCTGCTACATCATCTTCACTGTTGTCCTCCTCCTTGGCTGAATGGCAGTTCAACTCTACTGGTGCTGTGATCTCCTCTCCAGCTACACAGTCCCAGCTCCCCAGGGCCTATGCTGCATGCCAGGTACGACCGTGTCACGCCATCTTAGACATGCCTTGCCTCAAAGCGGAGATTCACACTGGAGCAGCTCTCCTGGCTGCTCTTAACAAACAGGTGGATCAGTGGCTGACCCTGCACCAACTGGAGATCGGCAACATGGTGTGTGACAACGGCAGCAATCTGTTATCGGCTTTGAATTTGAGAAAGGTGACACATGTACCTTGCATGGCACATGTGCTGAATCTAAGAATTCAGAGATTTGTGTGTAAGTACCCAGGCTTTCAGGACGTCCTGAAGCAGTCCAGGAAGGTGTGTGGGCATTTCATGCGGTTTTACGCGGCCAGGGCACGCTTGGCCGATATTCAGCGGAGAAACAACTTGCCGGTGAGGCGCTTAAATGGCGATAGCCCGACTCACTGGAATTCAATGCTCCTGATGTTCAACCGCCTGCTACAACAGGAGAAAGCCGTCAACCAGTATCTCTACAACTACAGTAAAAGGACATACTCTGGGTAGATGGGGATGTTCTGGCCGAAGTACTGGACACTCATGCGAAATGCCTGCAGGCTCATGTGGTTGTTTGAGGAGGTGACAAACATGGTGAGTCACAGTGAAGGCGCTATCAGCGACTTGATCCCATATGCTTTGTTCCTTGAGCGTGCCGTGCGTAGAGTGGTGGATCAAGCTGTGGACGAGCGTGAACAGGAACAGGAGGAAGAGTCGTGGGATCAATTCTCAGCAGAACCAGATGTTTCCTCAACACCTGCAGCAGCACAGAGGGGGGAGGAGGAGGAGGAAGAGTCGTGTGGGGAAGAGGAGTCAGATGATGAGGAAGGTGTTTTTTTTTTGAGGAGGAGGTGGAAGAACAACCGCAGCAGACATCGCATGGGGGCTTGTGCTGCACAACTTTCCTGTGGTATCGTTCGTGGCTGGGGGGAGGAGGAGAACTTACCTGACATCACTGAGGAAGAGCAAGAGGAGATGGATAGTACGTTTGCATACAAATTTGTGCAGATGGCATCTTTCATGCTGTCCAGCCTGTTGAGGGACCCCCATATAAAAAACTCAAGGGGAATGACCTGTACTGGGTGGCCACGCTACCACGCTACTAGACCCTCGGTATAAGCACAAAGTGGCGGAGATGTTACCAACACACCTGAAGGCAGAAGGATGCAGCACTTGCAGAACAAGCTGGCAACTATGCTTTACAGTGCATTTAAGGGTGAAGTCACAGCACAACGGAATAAAGGTGCCACTGCCAGTAATCTTCCTCCTCCTCCCATGTCCACGCAGGCAAGGACAGGACGCTCTAGCGATCTCATGGTGATGTCGGACATGCAGACATTCTTTAGTCCAATGTCTCGCCTTAACCCTTCCGGATCCACCCTCCACCAATGCCTCGACCGGCAGGTAGCCGACTACCTGGCCTTAAGTGTGGCTGTATACACTATGAGCAGCGATGAACCCCTGGACTACTGGGTGCGCAGGCTTGACCTGTAGCCAGAGCTGTCACAATTTGCCATCCAACTTGTCTTGCCCTACCTCAAGTGTCCTGTCAGAAAGGACCTATAGCGCAGCTGGAGGCATTGTCACTGAGAAGAGAAGTACCTCACCTTTATCAAAATGAACAAGGCATGGATTCCAGAGGGCTGCCTGCCCGAAGACTAAGTCAGTCCCCACACAGCATCTCTGCCTGCAGGCCACTTGTCTGCCTTCTCCGCCACCACCAACAGGGTCCAGGAATCCAGGCGGAGCAGCGGCCGCTATAATAATTTTTCTGGTGCGTGTACATGCCTGCCTAATTTTTCTGGCTGCAACATCAAAACAAAAAGGCATGTACATGTGTCAATTACCCTTCGTGATCATTACCTGGCCGCGGTGAAGGGGCTTGCGTATCACAATGAAGCAATGACCGCTAGCTATATGAGTGTCTCAGTGGGGGGGGGGGGGGGCATATATAAGGTCATTGTGGACAGACCAAATTCAATCAGCTGGACAGACCCTGCTCTGTCATTGAGCTACCACAGCCCTGCGACCATATGGGCTTGAAAACCGCCATGGCCTGCACTCTCGCCATGGTGCGCACCAGTCCAGCACGGCCGTCACTACACAAACAGCTGTTTGCGATGCATTACACAGTGAGATTGGTGTGTTAGTGTGAAGCAGTACACTAATTACACTCCCTGGTTGATGTATACACATGCAAGAGGTTTTAAAGCGCTTTAGGCCTCCAATTTAGCAATAAAATGTGATGTCTGCCCTTAAACGCTGCTGTGCCTCAAATCCAGATTTTTCCCCGGGATTTTTGTCATGTATCCCACTCTGCCATGCCCCCCTCCAGGTGTTAGACCCCTTGAAACATCTTTTCCATCACTTTTGTGGCCAGTATAAATGTTTCTAGTTTTCAAAGTTCGTCTCCCCATTGAAGTCTATTGCGATTCGCGAAGTTTGCGCGCACCCGAACTTTTGCGAAAGTTCGCGTTCAAGGTTCACCAACCTAAAATCAGAGGTTCAAGCCATCTCTATAGAGCACTACTGTTTCTATAACTTGATGTATATTGTTACTTTATTTGTAAATGTATATGGTCTATGGCCCTTATTCAATATCAATAAAATGCCTTTTAAAGTGACACTGAAGCAAAAAAAAAACCTTATGATATAATGATTTGCATGTTTAGTATGGATAATTAATAGAAGATTAGAAGCAAAGAAAAGAGTCACATATTTTTATTTTCAGTTATATAGCTTTTTTTTATCTATAACATTGCATCGTTCTCTAATATTTGCAGTTTACAAATTACACTCTGTATTATAAATGATGAAACAGAGCTAATGATCCTTTAAACTTCCTGGCAGTAAAACCTCAAACAAACAAGAAACAGTGAGGCCTAGTGCACACCAGAGCGGTTCTGCTGCGGTTTGCGATCCGCTTGCGGGTGCGGATCCGCTAGGGTAATGTATTTCAATGGGCTGGTGCACACCAGAGCGGGAGGAGTTTTGCAGAAACGCATACTCCCGGGCTGCTGCAGATTTTGGATTGCGGATGCGTTTCTGCCTCAATGTTAAGTATAGGAAAAACGCAAACCGCTCTGAAAAACAGCACTTCAGAGCGGTTTGCCAGGCGTTTTTTGTTACAGTAGCTGTTCAGTAACAGCTTTACTGTAACAATACATGAAATCTACTACACCAAAAACGCTTCACAAAACCGCAAAATGCTAGGTGAAACGCTACAGAAAAAGAAGAAAAAGCGTTTCAAAATCTGCTAGCATTTTGCGAATCTGCTAGCGTTTTTTTGGTGTGCACCAGGCCTTAGAGACAATGGGGATGATTCACAAAGCTTTTTCACCTGTTTTCCTCTGTTTTCACCTTATCTGTGTTACTTTTTGAAGTTCCCAAAGAGCAAAAATATAATATAATTAAGGTAAGAAAAGTAATATTGAAATGAAGTCAATCATGAACAACTTACTTTGAGTGATTATTTTGCTTGTGAATGTGCTGAAAAGTTATTTTTATCAGTTAGGTGATAAATAAGTCATTTATAAGTTTTGTGAATAGACCCCATTTTGAGAAACCAGTGGTTCAGAAAACAGTATTGTAGCCAACCAAAGTGGAGTGGAAGAGCTCAGAGAGGCTCTTTTGCATAGATAAAAACTGAAGTTTCTTAACTCTTCCTGTACTGGAAACAATATGACTCATATCTGTGCTACTAATGTTCTATTTCTTAGCAGTACTACACATACAAATCATTATATCATAAGTTTATTTTCACTTCAGATTCCCTTTAAGCCACCAGCAAGTAAGAAAATACTCCAGATAATCTTGACAGTACTGTTCTCACCTACTTTTTGGTAATTTTTTAATTGCAGAGTGCTGAAAAATTGTTTTAAACGGAGGATGAAAATATATCTACTAAAAGAAAAAGCGAATTGAATAAAGGCCCATATCTCACATTACATATATCATTAAAGTGGACCTAAACTCTTGCACAAAAGACAAGGAGTAAAACAAGAAAAAACAAAAAGCGCTCCTATGGTGCATTAACCTTTTTTACTTTTCAAACACAATATTTATTATTTATTTATTTATTTGTTGTATTTATAAAGCACCAACATATTACGCAGCGCTGGACATTAATTTAGGTTACAGACAATATTTAGGGGTGACAAACAGCAATATGACAATACAGGAATACAAGAAAACCAGATCACACAGCACAGTATGAGTACAAGGTAATGCTTAGTCAGTCACTGGAGGGGAGCATGGAGATTAGGCAAGTTAGGTTCACTCAAATGCATAGCATGGGTGCACAGTAATAGAGGTGCATGATCAGGTAGGACACAAAAGGAGTGAGGACCCTGCCCAAAGGCTTACAATCTAGAGGGAGAGGTAGGGACACGAGAGGTAGGGGACCAGAGTTCGGCTGTGGGTTTAGAGCAATTGTGAGGGGTGGTAGGCAAGAGTGAAAAGGTGAGTTTTGAGGGCCTTCTTGAAGGTGTTGAAGGAGGGGGCTGCCCTAATGGGTGGAGGTAGGGAGTTCCATAGTGTCGGAGCGGCTCTTGAGAAGTCTTGGAGGCGTGCATGGGACTGGGTGATGCGGGGGACGGTCAGGCGAAGTTCATTGGAGGAGCGGAGTGAGCGGCTTGGTGTGTATCTCTGAGTAAGATCAGAAATGTAGGTTGGACAGGTTTTGTGGATGGATTTGTAGGTCAGACACAATATCTTGAATCTGATTCTGGACTGGATAGGAAGCCAGTGGAGGGATTCACGGAGGGGAGCCGCCCTGGTGGAGCGATGGGAGGAGTGGATAATTCTGGCAGCCGCATTCATGATGGACTGCAGTGGGGCTATTCGGGTCTTAGGGAGTCCAGACAGAAGGGCATTGCAGTAGTCGAGGCGGGAAATTATGAGGGCATGGATGAGGAGTTTGGTGGTGGCAGGGGTCAGGAAAGGGCGAATCTTACAGATGTTACGAAGGTGGAAGTTGCAGGACTTTGTGAGGTTTTGGATGTGGGGAGTGAAGGAGAGTGTGGAGTCCAGGGTGACACCCAGACAGCGGGCTTGAGAGGTAGGGTGAATAGTAGTGTGGTTAACAGTGACCTGCACATCTGGGAGGTCCAGGGATGACCGGGGTGGGAAGATCATAAATTCCATTTTGTCTAGATTTAGTTTTAGGAACCTAGCGGACATCCAGGAGGAGATGGCAGATAGGCAGGAGGAGACCTTGTCCATGGTAGTGGTGGATATGTCAGGGGTGTGGAGATAGATTTGGGTGTCATCTGCATACAGATGATAGTTAAAACCCATGGAGGAGATAACCTTGCCAATGGAGGATGTGTATAGGGAGAACAGTAGGGGGCCAAGGACCGAGCCTTGGGGGACTCCCACTGAGAGGTGGTTGGGGGTGGACGAGGACTCATTGAAGGAGGTCGTGAAGGAGCGGTTGGAGAGGTAGGATGAAAGCCAGGTCAGGGCGAGATCGTGAATGCCCATGGATTGGAGGGACTGGAGGAGTAGGGGATGATCTACTGTATCAAAAGCTGCTGAAAGGTCATGGAGGAGGAGAATGGTGTATTTACCTTCAGCTTTAGCTAAGGCAAGGTCATTGACCACTTTGGTGAGAGCCGTTTCGGTTGAGTGGGCAGGCCGAAATCCAGATTGCAGTGGGTCTAGTAGTGAGTTGGCATTGAGGTACTGGGTCAGGCGTTTGTGAACCAGACGCTCAAGGAGTTTTGAGGCAAAGGGGAGGAGGGAGATCGGGCGGTAGTTGGAGGGTAGCGAGGGGTCGAGGGAGGGTTTCTTGAGCAGAGGCAGTACAGTGGCCTGCACTTACATTAAAAAAGCAGTCACAGCGTGTGTAAGAGGCTGCCCACGATCTGTTCTCCTTCCCTCGGTCTGGCCAGGACCTGGGATCACTGCAGCTGATTCTGCATTGTTGTACGGTGGAGCGGGAGATGAGGGGGGCGTCAACTCGTCACGCTGGTTGCCTCTCTGTATGTTACTACCGATTTCAGCGTGTACCACGCCTTCATCAGCGTGGTGGCGTCGACTTGATGAAGGTGTGGTACACGCTGAAACTGGTAGTGACATACAGAGAGGCAACCAGCAAGACGAGTTGATGCCCTTCATCTCCCGTTCCACCACACAATCAGCTGCAGCGATCCCAGGTCCTCGCCAGACCGAGGGAAGGAGAACAGATCATGGGCAGCCTCTTACACACGCTGTGACTACTTTTTTAATGTAAGTGCAATATATTGTGTTTGCAAAGATAAGTAAATAAGGTTAATGCATGCACCATAGGAGCGCTTTTTGTTTTCTCTGGTTTTACTCAGTGCCTGGGCTGGTACCACCCAGTTGAAGAGCAGCACCTAGTGCATATACACGTGCAGATATCTCAGCAACACTATCTATTGTGTGTGCTAGGACCGGTGATATGTCAAACAGGAAAGAAGGAGCAGGTCCCTTTAACACAGCACCACACAATTGTAGTATTCAAAAAGTATCAACATTTATTAACAATTCATCATCACTATAGAACAAGGAATAAAAACAATTAAAAAGAATCATACTGCCTGTAATATCCATAATGAGAATGCATATACATATATAGTATATAATATATTATAATGAGCGCCCAATAATCAATTAAAGAGACACTGAAGCGAAAAAAAAATATATGATATAATGAATTGGTTGTGTACTATGAATAATTACTAGAAGATTAGCAGCAAAGAAAATATTCTCATATTTTTAGGTATATAGTGTTTTTTCTAACATTGCATCATTCTATAATATGTGCAGATTACACAACATTCAGCATTCAAAATGATTCTTTCAGAGCAGTCTGTGAACTAATGACCTCTCCTCTGTCAGAGAAAAAGGAATTTGTTTAGTAACAGTTGAGATATTAAAAGTCAGATAACAGCCCTCTCCAAGACTTTGAAAGTCCTAGAGCTTAAGGTTTTTTTTCCATAGAGATACCAACTGGAGTTTCTTAACTCTTCCTGTACTGGAAACAATTAGACTGATGTATCTGATCTTAATGTTTTATTTCTTAGCTGTACTACACATACAAATCATAATATCATAATTTTTTTTTCGCTTTAGTGTCTCTTTAAGTAGCTGAAGGATATCAGGAGTGGCACTGTGGGGTGCTCAATACAGAGCTACCCCCAGTGGTAGAACCCGGGTTCAGTATATAGCTAAGAAAGGGTGATAATGTCCCAAGTGACAATTGTCATGTGAACACACAGTGCAAACCAATATATATATACCATCAATATGATGCAAGAAAAATATGTAACAAAATTATTAATCAGATGCAAGTGCAAGAGCAATTAATGATTGGATATGATGGATCTCTGTGCTCATGCCTGTCAAATATGAACCCGGGTTCTACCACTGGGGATAGCTCTGTATAAAGCACCCCACAGTGCCACTCCTGATAGCTTTCAGCTACTTAATTGATTATTGGGCGCTCATTATAATATATGATATACTATAAATGTATATGCAATCTCATTATGGATATTACAGGCAGTATGATTCTTTTTAATTGTTTTTATTCCTTGTTCTATAGTGATTAATGATGAATTGTTAATAAATGTTGATACTTTTTGAATACTACAATTGTGTGGTGCTAATTGTGCTAATTGTGTTAAAGGGACCTGCTCCTTCTTTCCTGTTTGAGCGCCTAGTGCATATGACAAGAGGATTACCCCTCACATATTAAAATCTGCTGTCCTTCAGTAGCGCAGGATATAAATTTCTACCATCTGTTTTGACAAAAGACAAGGAAAATATATATAATATGTAAACACTGGAGATTAACCCTTTCTGTGCTTCCAGGATACCAGGAAGTAAGCACTGCAAGTGTTTTTGCAAGATTTCTGTAAGTTGTAACACGTTTTTCTTTAAAGGTTATTGTGCTGTTGCTTATCTTTTAAAGCAGAGAGGAAGTTTAGGTCCGCTTTAGGTCTGCTTTAAAAGACAACTGAAGCGAGAGAAATATGGAGGCTGCCATCTTTTCTTTCCTTTTAACCACTTCATTACCAGTGGTCTCTGCCCCCTTAAGGACCAAAGACAGCTGGTACCAGAAACCACCGAATACCAGCAAATCGCTGCTCATACTCGCCGCTACCGCCATCCACCTGTTGCCTCAGGCCACCCACACTGCCATCTCTATGACAGCAGAGCTCTGTGAGCCGGTCAGGAGCCGCTTTACTGAACGTGTTATCAATGTAAGCCAATGGGAGTTGCTTACATTGATGACAGGGTTAGGAGCCAATGCAATCAGCTTCTGACCGGCAAGTCAGCTGCCACGGGCAGAGAGCAGCAATCAGCGAGAGTGACGAGAGCGGCGAGAACGCACGGCAGCTGATAGGTGACATTTACGCCCTGGTGTAAATAGACTATGGTGCCACTAGTCACAGTTGGTCAGTCATCCCTAAGGAGACATGTGGATGGGGAAGGGGGGGTTAGAGGGAGGCGAAGGTTCAGCAGTGATGACCCAGTTTTTCTCTGCGTTTTCTCTTGCCTCCCTCTGTCCTTCCAGATGTACAGTAAATAGTATTTGCATGTTTACTTCTGTTACTGTATGTAATGTTATCAGTGGATTCCCAATATCACTTTTACACTTTTGTATATAATTAAAGAGACACTGAAGCGAAAAAAAAAAATGATGATATTATGATTTGTATGTGTAGTACAGCTAAGAAAAAAATATTAAGATCAGATACATCTGTCTAATTGTTTCCAGTACAGGAAGAGTTGAGAAACTCCAGTTGTTATCTCTATGCAAAAAAGCTATTAAGCTCTCGGACTAACTTAGTCATGGAGAGGGCTGTTATCTGACTTTTATTATCTCAACTGTAATTGAACTGTTTACTTTTCCTCTGCTAGAGGAGAGTTCATTACTTCACAGACTGCTCTGAAAGACTCATTTTGAATGCTGAGTGTTGTGTAATCTGCACATATTATAGAATGATGCAATGTTAGAAAAAACACTATATACCTGGAAATAAAAATATGAGAATATTTTCTTTGCTGCTAATCTTCTAGTAATTATTCATAGTACACAACCAATTCATTATATCATATATTTTTTTTCGCTTCAGTGTCTCTTTAAGCCCTCGTTCAACCACTATTTTTAATATACATAATCCTAAATTTGAATTAACTACAAATGTAAGAAGTTATCTGCATCACATATCTGTACTGTTTAAAAAAAAAAAAATTCTACTTCTGTTGATCCTTTTTGTCAGCAGAGAATATCTGAGTGCAACTGACTGGACACCCTCACGCATGCACAGAAGGCAGCCGACCCATCGGGGATGGTGATCCTTACAGGCTGCCAGCGGGACATTGGAGAGGACCAGAGTTGCACTGAGGGACCCAAATTACTTCAAGTACAAAAGTAGATGATAAAGTACTACTTAATCCTAAATTTGAATTAACTACAAATGTACGAAGTTATCTGCATCACATATCTGTACTGTTTAAAAAAAAACCTTCAACCTCTGTTGATCCTTTTTGTCAGCAGAGAATATCTGAGAGCAACTGACTGGACACCCTCACACATGCAGGGTCGGACTGGGCCACAGTAGTACAGTTTTTTCCCTCGGTGGGCCCCGCCTCCAGGTCTCTGGTGGGCCCCCCTCCTTGTCTGACAGAGCTCCAATTGCTGCCTGCAGCACAAAAATTCTCTTCTCAGTGCTGTAATCACTCGTGCTGAGAGCAGTGGCGTAGCTAAGGAGCTGTGGACCTCGATGCTAAATTTTACAATGGGGCCCCCCAAGCACTCTATACATAACAATTGATACGACGCACCAAAACCTGCCAATGGCAACTACAGTGTCAGAGGTGCAAGAAGGGGATGGGAAATAGCTTGTTAATGATTACCACTGTTCAAAGTATCTATAGAAGTGATTATTATGAGCACAGGACCAATAGAAAGGTAATACTGTAGTTGAGGGAGGGCCCTTTGGGGCACCTTTGGCCCAAGGGCCCCAATGTGGTCGCAACCTGTGCGGTCGCTCTGCAAAGTAGGACATTACTTTATATTGAAGGAGGGGACTCTATGCAAAGTTTTGCTGGGCATCAGTGTCTCTGAATTACAATGCTGCTAAGATCATGTACATTTGGCCCTGTCCATAATACATCATGACCACGTCCACCTTCCGGTGCATGTTCACGCCCTTTTTTCACTGCAATCATGGGATGTATGGGTCCCAGGTTGAAATTTCTTTGGTGGGCCCCCAGTGTCCCAGTCCGACCCTGCACGCATGCACAGAAGGCAGCCGACCCATCGGGGATGGTGATCCTTACAGGCTGCCAGCGGGACATTGGAGAGGACCGGAGTTGCACTGAGGGACCCAAATTACTTTAAGTAGAAAAGTAGATGATAAAGTACTATCAAAATTATTTTGAGTATTTTCCTGCTTGCTGGTGTGGTTTGAAAGGTATTGTATCGACGTGGTATGAACATATCACCTAGGAGCAAACTGTCAGGAAATGCATATGGGCCACTGTGACAAAAAGTAATTCAGTGGCCATATCAGGGGAGGACTGGGACCTTTTGGCCTGGGGGGAAAACACAGCCTTGAGGCCCTTTCACAGCATGCCCCAGCCCAAATCAGTACCTTTCTTGTGTGGATATGTATGAAGTGTATAGCAGCAATACATGTTGCAGAGGTTAGTGTTAGGTGTAGTTGCAGTGGTGCCTAGTGCACACCAGAGTGGTTCTGCTGCGGTTTGCGATCCGCTTGCGGGTGCGGATCCGCTAGGGTAATGTATTTCAATGGGCTGATGCACACCAGAGTGGGAGGCGTTTTGCAGAAACGCATACTCCCGGGCTGCTGCAGATTTTGGATTGCGGATGCGTTTCTGCCTCAATGTTAAGTATAGAAAAAACGCAAACCGCTCTGAAAAAGGCACTTCACAGCGGTTTGCCAGGCGTTTTTTGTTACAGTAGCTGTTCAGTAACAGCTTTACTGTAACAATATATGAAATCTACTACACCAAAAATGCTTCACAAAACCGCAAAATGCTAGGTGAAACGCTACAGAAAAAGAAGAAAAAGCGTTTCAAAATCTGCTAGCATTTTGCGGATCTGCTAGCGGTTTTTGGTGTGCACCAGGCCAAAGGCCTAGTGCACACCAGAGCGTTTCCGCTGCGGTTTGCGATCCACTTACGTCTGCGGATCCGCTTGGGTTATGTATTTCAATGGGCTGGTGCACACCAGAGTGGGAGGCGTTTTGCAGAAACGCATACTCCCGGGCTGCTGCAGATTTTGGGTTGTATAGGAAAAACGCAAAACGCCTGTCAAACCGCTTGGTATAGCGGTTTTCGAAGCAGATGCGTTTTTGGACAGAAGCTGCTCTTCCAGGTCAAAGTGTACTTCCTGTTGTTCAGCTTTGCATGAGGGATTACAGAGAAGGTTTGTGCAAGATGTCTGGCACGTGGTTTACGACTGAAAATTTAATAATTAAAGCGGAATATAACCCTGCATTTCAACTTTGCTCTAAAACATTATTTACAGTATATTATATGCAACCAGCATTTTTTTTTTTAGTAGACCAGCATTGGAAGGGTTACACAGGGCTTTAAAGTCCCTGGAGATTTCTGCAGACCATCCGAACTTGAGTTAGATACATTTTGTTTACATAAATGTATCTAAGTGTTGAATGTGACTCATCTCTCTCACTGAGAAGGAGTTGGAGGACAGCCAAAGAGTGTGTAACATTTCTAAATATATACATATAACTAAATAGAATGTAACTATCTGAACGTCTGCACAGAACTTAAAACCTCTGTGTTTAACCCTTCCAATGCTGGTCTAGTAAAAAAAAAAATGCCCTTTGCATATAATATGCTGTAAATAATGTTTTAGAGCTAAGTTGAAATGCAGGGTTATATTCCGCTTTAAGATACAGAATTGTCCAGAGCTGTATGACAAGACATTGCCTGGACATAAAGATCATCAAAGTCTTAATGACATCTGGAGAAACATTGCCCATGACTTTCTGGGTGAAAAAAAGTGATAATTTGTCACCAAAGGCCAGAGATGCAAAAGGTGAGTGTATTTGTTATACATGTGATGTTAACTGTTTTAAGTTGAGTATTTCTGCACTGTGCTTACAATATGTGAAGACCCCTCCCCTGAAAGGTTAATTAGCTAATCATAAGTGTAATTACCAGATGTCTCTCTTGCAGTCTCTGTCTCTCTATAGCCATCTCTCAATCGAAACAGCACGTACATGTGTGTGCATGTATGCACATGTATTCTGAATTGGGTTGTTATAGTACAGTTAAGAGCATGATCACAGATTAACACATACAAACAGGTTGAACTAATGTTTAATTGTAAACTAAAGATCATCATGTAATCAAATTAAATGTCACCCTGTAATATTGACATAAAAATAGGTTATGGCACAAAATAATCTGCGAGTTTATCTCTCATTTGAATTGCAGAAATAGGCCCATGTAAGGTAGAAGGGGCGACATTTAGAAGAGCACTGGGTGTAATCTCCTCCTCCTCCTCCTCCTCTGTGTTCATGCCATCTAATGTTCTGACATAATTGTGCAAAACACATGTGGCCTTCACAACTGCTATTGCATACTGTGGTTTCATTTTTAGGGCAGTATGATAAATGCGCCATTTGTTTGAACGAATGCCAAAAGCACATTCCACCACTTGCCTGGCTTTGGTAAGGCGCTGATTAAAAACCATTTTTTTCTGATACATATCTCTTTGGGCATAAGGCCGCATAACATGTTCGGATAGAGCAAATGCCTCATCAGCCACAAACACACGGGTAAGGTGAGTGTTGTGTGTCAGGCCAGGGTCGTGGTGCTGGTAAAGTCATTTGGCCAGTTAGGAGTTTCAAACCAAATCTGCTGTGTTGGAAAATTGCAGAATCATGTGAACTGCCGTAAGCACCCACATCCACATATAGAAATTTCAAATTCGGATCCACCACAGCCATGAGCACAAGAGAAAAATATTTTTTATAGTTGTAATACAAACTGCCAGTGGCTGCAGCAGGCATAACCAGTCGGACATGTTTCCCATCCACTGCTCCTAGGCAGTTAGGGAATTGATGCTTTTCCCAGAAATGTTGAATATTTGCCTCCCACATATGTATATCAGGAGGTGGCATAAATTCTGGCTGCAGTGTTTTCCAGATCAGTTTGCAGGTGTCCAAAACGAGGTACCGGATTGTAGATCTTCCCATCAGGAACTGATAATTTAGTGCTGCATATGAATGCCCTGTTGCCAGAAATCTGAAAAGTAATAGAAACCAGGAGTTAGCTCACCTGGTAACGACATTTTAAGTAACACTCCAGGACAGGTACACATTGAGACTTGGCTCCTCCCAGGAACAGGAAATATCCGTCAGCCTCTCTATAAATTTAACATGGACCAAGGGTCAGGCAGTATAATATAAAGGAACAGGAACAATATACTTAACATAACCCTACTGTATTACATTTACATACACATAACATGTATATCATGCAATATTTGATATATATGGGGGTGGGTACCCCCACCTGTCCTGGAGTGTTACTTAAAGGGAATGTCCAAGCAAAATAAAAAAAATTAGTTTCACCTACCTGGGGCTTCTACCAGCCCCATGCAGCTATCCTGTGCCCTCGTAGTCACTCACTGCTGCTCCAGTCCCCCGCTGGCAGCTTGCCGACCTCGGAGGTCGGCGGGATGCATTGCGTACATCTTTACGCATTCCCGCTAGTGCAGGAACATTAACACATACATTTTTACGCATTACTGGTTCAATGCGTACATTTTTACGCATTAAACCAGTAATGCGTAAAAATCTATGTGTTAAGGTTCCTGCACTAGCGGGAATGCGTAAAAATGTACGCAATGCATCCCGCCGACCTCCGAGGTCGGCAAGCTGCCAGCGGGGGACTGGAGCAGCAGTGAGTGACTACGAGGGCACAGGATGGCTGCATGGGGCTGGTAGAAGCCCCAGGTAAGTGAAACTCATTTCTTTATTTTGCTTGGACATTCCCTTTAAAATGTTGTTACCAGGTGAGCTAACTCCTGGTTTTTCCAGTAACACTCCAGGACAGGTACACATTGAGATGATAAGCAAGAAATCAATCACCAACCTCAGGGTGGGCTAACTGCCTTTAAGACAGTTCTTCCGAAGTCTTGATCGGACTCTGTTATTCGGTCCAATCGATAGTGCCTCATGAATGTACCCAGGTTCTTCCAGGTCGCCGCCTTGCAGATGTTCAACGGTGATGTACCTGCCCTGAAAGCCCACGTAGTTGCGGCTGCCCTTTAGAATGGGCCTTTAAGTTTTCTGGAGGATCCTTACCCATAACGCTGTATGCTTGTATGATGCAATCCTTTATCCATTTTGCAATGGTCTTTGTGGATGCTTTTAATCCCTTGGATTTGCCAGTATAGCTGATGAATAAAGATTCCGATTTTCTGAACTCCTTCACTTTTTCTAGGTAAGACATAAGATTTTCTCTAACATCTAATTTATGCTGTCTACTTTCTCAGTTTTTGGGTCTCTGCAGAAAGATGGTAGTATTATCTCCTGTGTTCTGTGGAACATGTCCCCAACCTTCGGAAGGAATTCTGGGCTTGTTCTGAGAACAACCCGATCGTTAAAGAAGGAGCAATACGGTTCTTTACATGATAGCGCGTGGAGTTCACTAATCCGTCTAGCTGACGTAATCGCCACTAGAAATACTGTTTTCAGAGTACACATCCTCAGAGAATCTTCCTCAAATTCATCAGATGTTAATGCTTGCAAGACTAAAGATAGATCCCACTTTGGGAACTGTTTGACCATTAGTGGTCTATTCCTTTCTACCGACTTGACAAATCGGATAATTAGGGGGTCTAATGCTAATTTTTTTTATCTAAATAAACTGATAATGCCGATATCTGGACCTTAATTGTGCTTAAGGCCAGCCCTTTCTCTACTCCCTCTTGAAGAAATTCTAAAATTGTCACCACTTCTGTCGATTGGAAGTTTGAGTTCTCTAACCATAAAATAAAAGTTTTCCAGTACTTCTGGTATATCAAACGAGTGTTTTCTTTTCTGCTTTTTAAGAGGGTATTCACCACTCTTGAAGACAGTCCTTTACTTTCAAGGACTGCCCTTTCAGAAACCACGCTGTAAGTTTCCATTTTTCCAGATTTGTTACAGCCTGGTCTTCTACCTGTATCATATTCTCTGATACCGGTACTTTCCATGGTTGCTCCGCTAACATTGAAAGAAGAAGCGGATACCAAGCCCTCCTGGGCCAATCCGGGGCAATAAGGATCAGATGGCATTGTGACTTCATCAACTTTTGAAGTACTAGGGGAATCAAATTTAATGGCGGGAAGGCATACAGTATGTTCTGATTCCAGTCCTGAGCCAGGGCATCGATTGCTAATGGATTGTCCATCGTATTGAGGGAATAAAACTGTTCGCACTTTCTGTTGGATCTGTTTATGAATAAGTCTATTTGTGGTTGTCCCCATCTGCTTACTATGGTCTGAAACAAGCTTTGATTGAGGGACCACTCTGTATTCATGATCTGTACCCGGCTCAACTGATCCGCCAGAACATTTAATTCTCCTTTCAAGTGTACTGCCGTCAGAGATAGTAATTCGTGTTCTGCTATACCCAGGATCTCCAGAGTTAGGAACAACAATCTCTTGGATCTGGTGCCCCCCTGGCGATTTAGATACGAGACAACAGTCGCATTGTCCGACTGAACTTGAACATGAGATGTTCTTAAAATATGTATTGTACTGATTAGAGCCATCTTTACAGCCATCAATTCCCTGAAGTTCGATGAGTGTTTCGCCATCGATTGACTCCATACACCCTGGACTTGAAAAGTGTCCACGTGTGCTCCCCATCCTGACAGTCTCGCGTCCGTTGTTAGTATCTTTTGGATAGGTAGTGACCACAGCCTGCCCTGTGTGAGATTCTGTAAGATTTGCTACCATTCCAGACTGGTTTTTGTTTGGGAATCCACTATCACTTTGCTGTCTAATGTCTCCTGATGCTTGTCCCATTGGGTTAACATCCATGACTGTAAAATTTTGGTATGTTTTAGTGCCCACTGGATTGCTGGCGCAACTGAAGACAGCAGGCCCAGAAGTTGCATTATCTGCCTGATTGTCACTGATTGACATGCACAAAATTTCCCCACTTTGGATACAATCTTTTGTATTTTTTCTTGTGGAAGAAAAATTTTCTGTTTCACTGAGTCTATTATAAATCCCAGGAATAAAATTCTCTGTGTTGAAGTAAGCTGCGACTTTTCCTTGCTCACAATCCAGCCTGCATCTTGTAGCTGCATTAGTACAGTCTGTTTGTGTTCCTCTAGTTCTTCTAATGTTCTTGCTAGAATTAGTAGGTCGTCTAAGTAAGGAATTACAATAATTCCTTTTTTGTGTATTGCTGCAATTAGTTCTCCCATCACTTTCGTGAAAATTCGTGGTGCAGATGTTATGCCAAAGGGGAGGCAGCGAAACTGAAAATGCCGAACCTCTTTTTCCATCTGCACTGCGAACCTTAGGAGCTTTTGTGAATTTAGTTCCATTGATATGTGCCAGTATGCCTCTTGCAGATCTGCACTTGCCATAAAGCCATTTGGTATCAGTAGATTCTTTATGGAATAAATGGATTCCATATGAAATTTTTCGTATCTTATGTATGGATTGATTGGTTTTAAATTCAGTATTATTCTGTACTTCCCTGATGGTTTCTGAACAAGGAACACTTTTGAGTAGAAGCCTTCGCCTCTTTGCATCACCGGAACTACTGATACCACCTGCCTTTGTAGCATATCTGTGATGATCTCCTTTAATGCTTCCTGATGTTGAGGCAATATTAATTTCTTGGTCACCACAAACTTTTTTGGAGGTCTTGTGTTGAAAGCTATATAACCTCTCTTTATTAAGTCTATGATAAACGGGCTTTTTGTTATTTGCTTCCAATGTGGAAGAAAATAGCCCAACCTTCCTCCCACTTTTAGCCTGTCATTGTTTACTTTGTGTGGATGGAGTTTTAAAACTTGGTCCAGGCCTCTTTTGATCTTTATTGAAGGACCAAGTTCTTCTTTTATTTTGTGTGAGAAAGCGCGGAGGAGCCGCCGCCATGAGCCAGCGGCGGGCGGCTCCTTCCGCACACGGCAGCTACTCGCACGGAGAGGCAGCCGCCTCCTCACATCATGAGGCGGCTACCTCCGTGCATCAGCCGGCAGAGAGCGGCGAAACCGCCGCGCTGGATGCGGCGGTTAGCCGGCAGGTCCCCGCTGCGGAGACACCGCAGAGCGGGGCTGTGCTGGCTGGGACTCATAGTCCCTTAAGATTCAGAGTGACGCGCGCGCACTCAGACAAAACTTATGACACCAGGGGAGAGTCAGCTGACCAGGCAGGTGAGCTGACCATAGCTCCGCTTCCCATTGGTCCAGCAATCAGGGAGGTGCTGGGGGACACCTAATGTATATATACTGCTGGCTGTTCATTCATCTGGTGTCTGGCGTTGCGATCACATATGTGGGAGCACCCAGATCCGTAGTCAGATCCTTAAGTGTGCCGGGACCAGCTGGAGCTGTAATCCTACACTTAGATAGATTTTGATAGCTAAAGTACTAGTTTGATTGTGATTATTTGTTATGACTTTTGCCTGCCTCGACTATCCGCCTGAACTCTGACCTTGTACCTCGATATTTCTGATACTCTGTTGCCGAACCTCGGCTCGTTCCTAGACTCTGTTTCTGCCTCCCGATTTTGTACCCCGATATATCTGATACCCCGTTGCCGAATCCTGCCTGTACTTTGACTCCGCCTTTGCCTACCGTATTTGTACTTTGTCTGTCCGTGTGTTACGATCTGGCTTGTCCGACCTCGAGAACCGACCTCACGATTGGAGGCGGTTCCCAGTCCTCATAGTGATACTTCCTTCTGAGGGTCACTCGTGGACTTTCCTTCCTACTGTCAGTCTGACTCCTCCCGTCTTGGAGAGCTCAGGTCTGCGGAAGGAATCCGTGCAGTTCTCCTTGCTGCACCAAGGCCTCGGCCTCTTAGTGTTACTGTTACACCAAACACTACACTCTACTCAGGTGAACAGAGGTTAGCCAGTATATTGGATTATCGGTGATACTGCAGATCACATATAATCTGGTATACGTCTGTATTCTCCGTGACGCTGCAGGTCACCGGTAATCAGACCTCTCTGTACTTCACCGATCGTTACATTTTGGTTTTCAGGTCTGTCTGTCTGCTTGTTCTGATGAAAAAACCTTTTCCCAGTTTTAAATTGTTTCTTTTTTGGAAATGATTTTTTCTTATTGGCGGTTCTCTCAAGAACGTCATCCAATTCTGGCCCAAAGAGAGTGTCTCCCACTACAGGAATGGCACAAACTATTTTTAGAGGCCATGCTGCCATGCCAGGTCTTAATCCACAGATTCCTTCTGGCTACGTTAGAAATCCCTGCTGCCTTAGCTGTTAGCCTTATAGATTCTGACGCTGCATCAATTATATAGGCAATTGCCTTTGCATCACAGTCATTGAACTAATGATCTGGTCTTTAGGTGTACCCTTATTGATATTATCTTCTAATTGTTGCATCCATAGCATGAGCATTCTCGCTACGCAGGTTGTCGCTGCTGAAGGCCTAAAGTTGGCACAAATAGCAGGCCACAACCTTTTCAATGCGTATTCAATTTTCTTATCGGATTGATCTTTTAAGTGACCAAGATCTTCAAACGCCAGTTCGTCATCCTTATTAACTTGTGAAAAGGCTGAGTCTACCTTAGGGCTCTTGTCCCACATTTTACAATCCTCATCTGAAAAGGGAAAACGCCTTTTAAATCCTCTGGACATGAATAATTTATCTGGATTCTTCCATTGACTTGAAATCAGATTTTTAGTTGTTTGATGTACTGGAAAATTCAGCTCCTGCGGATTCTCTATACCTTCATATAACTTATCATGCAGAGAAGTAGGTTCAGTACTTGTTTTATTTAAATTTTAATCTTCGTATATTGCTGTTAATAGCATTTTAGTTTCTGCCACAGGAAATTTAAACTTTGAAGGTTTATTTTCCATTTCCTGTGCTTCAACAGAACTTGCCGAAACGTCATCATTATCGCTAATTTCTTCCTCCTCTGATAGGATAATTGGCTTATTAGTCTTTGCAGTAGCTTTTTTATGCGTAACAACCTCAGGCATTTTAATCTGAGTGGCCTGATCTGATTCTTCAGCTGGTGTGTCTGCTTTGGAAGGTATTGCACTAGCTTTAAATTCCTTAAGTGTGTCTTTTAGATCCTGCCTCAAAGCCTGAATATCTCTTTGAGAAGCAGATTCTTGTTTCATTACTTTGTAGGTACAATCCTTGCATAAATTTTTTGTTGATGCAGGATTGACCTTAGTATTGCACACAGGGCACCGTTTAGTGGTCTTTGCAGGGTCAGGTACATTTGTAGAAGTGCCCTGAAACAACACAAAAAAACACAAAACTAACTTGTGTCCTAAAAAAATGCCATCTGGCTATAGTAACATTCACTTATATGGTTTAACATACACCCATATTATTATGTGAAGAATTATATGCATTATATTGATAAATAACATAACCTTGCATAATCTAGACTTTATTAGAATTTTTTGTTAGATAAATTTGCACTTTAAAAAAAGTATAAGCCTATGTATCTCAAATACAAACAATGCTTACTATGTAATACATTATGCATAGCCACAGCCTATGCTTGTAATGCACCATGTTTGCAAAATAGGCTCCATGCAGCCAAGCTTTCAATGCTGCACGCGGTTTTATGCTCCCACAAGAGTCATCACCGCTGCCCGGGTCCCAGCAGAGCAATCTTACCTTTCCTGGCTCCTGCTCTATCTCTGACATCTTTCCGTAGTGCGAGACGCCGAGATTCTGACAAACTGGGACTCCGGGCGGCCGCACCTCTTCACCCGGCGATGCGGAAGTGACGTCACGCGACCCGGAAGTACTCTCCGAGGTCGCGGCCGGAAGACTTCCGCATTACGCCTCCGCCATGCACATCATCCGGACACCAACTCCCCTGCCGCTGCCTCCGCATGGTGCGTCTTCGGTGCAGCCCTCCCTGAAGCGCTGCCTTCTCCTCCTCCAGACCGACCAACAGGGTATGAAATCCGGACTGGGAGCTGCAACCACAATGGCAAACCCACAGGTAACTCCCAGCTCCAGCAGATCCTCTGTGTGTAGCAGGATCCACTTTGTGCTAACACCTTCCCTAGCCACCCAGGCTCTCCGGGAAAGCGAGCACATAGAGAGACCTGGTTCCTGGACCAGGAAATATCCAATACTGCCTGACCCTTGGTCCATGTTAAATTTACAGAGAGGCTGGTCTCCTGCTCAAAAGATGGAAGTTTGTGCGAGACAGTTATAAAAAGGAGCTGGAGAAATAATATCAAGAATCAAAAAGTGGTTCTGGCAGTTCCCAAAGAACAAAATATAAATTCTGTGGGATTCTTGAATTTTTGAGAAAACATCATAAGTCGGCTGGGTACCGTATTTTCCGCCATATAAGACGCACTTTTTCTCCCTAAAAAATGGGGAGAAAAAGTCCCTGCGTCTTATATGGCAAAGGCAGGGAATCCCCGACTTATGAACGCCCGCTGTTACGCACCGCCGACCCGCCGTCATCGGGGATTCCCTGCCTGCTCTCTCCTGTGCCTCTGCTTCCCTTCTCTGTGTCCCCGCTGCCCGTGTATAGCGGCAGGCTTTGCCTCCCCATGTCGCCGCATGCTGTCCCGCTGTCCCCATATAGCGGCAGGCTTTGCCTCCCCCCCTTTCGCCGCATGCTGTCCCGATGTCCCCGCTGCCCGGCTATAGCTGCAGGCTTTGCCTCCCCCATGTGGCCGCATGCTGTCCCGATGTCCCCGCTGCCGGTGTATAGTGGCATTCTCTTACCTTTCCAGCAGCGCCCGCGGGGACATCGGGACAGCCGACCTCTTCACTGCTGCACTTCTCGCTCTAGTGTTGGCTTGTACTGATGACGCGTCATCAGTACAAGCCAACACTAGAGCGAGAAGTGCAGCGGTGAAGAGGTCGGCTGTCCCTGCGGGCGCTGCTGGAAAGGTAAGAGAATGCCTCTATACACCGGCAGCGGGGACATCGGGACAGCATGCGGCGACATGGGGGAGGCAAAGCCTGCAGCTATAGGCGGGCAGCAGGGACATCGGGACAGCATGCGGCGACATGGGGGAGGCAAAGCCTGCAGCTATAGGCGGGCAGCGGGGACATCGGGACAGCATGTGGCGACATGGGGGAGGCAAAGCATGCCGCTATATGGGGACAGTGGGACAGCATGCGGCGACATGGGGAGGCAAAGCCTGCCGCTATATGGGGACAGCGGGACAGCATGCGGCGACATGGGGGAGGTAAAGCCTGCAACTATACGCGGGACAGCATGCGGCGACATGGGGAGGCAAAGCCTGCCACTATACACGGGCAGCGGGGACATGGGGACAGGAAGCAGTGACATGGGGGAGGCAAAGCCTGCCTATATACGCTTAAACTGGCAGCCGGGACACGGGGACAGGAAGCCGGGACATGGGGGAGGCAAAGCCTGCCGCTATTCACTATTGAAAAAGAGAGCAGGGACACACGCTAAGTGGCTAGCTGTAGCAGGGACACAGGAGAGAGAAATGGCAACACAGGGGAGGTAGAAAGAGACACCTGGGAGCCGAGTGGTGACACCTGGGGGAACAGACGGACACCTGGGAACAGAGTGGGGACTCCTGGGGGGAACAGGACACCTGGGAACAGAGTGGGGACTCCTGGGGGGAACAGAAGGACACCTGGGAACAGAGTGGGGACTCCTGGGGGGAACAGAAGGACACCTGGGAACAAAGTGGGGACTCCTGGGGGGAACAGAAGGACACCTGGGGGAACAGAACGGGACACCTGGGAAAAAGTGGGCACTCCTGGGGGGAACGGAATGACACATGAGGGGACAGAAGGACACATGGGGGGACAGAAGGGGACAGAAGGACACATGGGGGGACAGGCGACACCTTTTGGGGGAGAACAAAGTACAGGACGCTCCTGGAACATGGACGCACCAGGTTTAGTAAATATGTATAATTTTTCCCCTGGTTTTTGCCCTCTAAACCTGGGTGCGTCTTATATTCCGGAGCGTCTTATACGGCGAAAAATATGGTAAGTATGGCGCAAATGTTTACCTATTACACTTCATCGAAAAGTATCCTCTACAGCTGTTATTTAAGTACAAGTCCCACAATGCATTGCAGGAGTGTGATAGACTTAATGTGATTGACTACAGGTCAATGTAAAGTAGGCCTTTGCTTAATATGACATTTGACATAATATGACATTTTGCAATTTGTAATTTGATTATTATCTGTCAGGAATCTGGTAGGATTTTGTGCACACATACCAGTTGCCTTACCATCATGTGGATCTATTTGCCTGCAGTAGTGTCTGAATCACACACCACAAACAAGCATGTAGATCATACATTAATACTTCACTTAGAACATCTGATCTGCATGATGAATCAGGGGCTGTGCCTTAAAGTAATACACACAACATTTCTGCAGGAGAGAAAGGCAACTATTATTTTTTGCCATTTACACATGTACATCAATGACATTTTTTATTTCACATCACTGCCCACTAGAACAGTACATCATTTTTCTCATTTACTTTACATTAGAACTGAAGATAGCCTGCCTCCTGATCCTGATGAGGTGGAAATAGATGCTGGCCACAACACAAGAAGTGATCTCGAAGTGGAAGATTTGAATCCACAGGATGGTGACACAGCTACACTGGATGAGAGTGACTCTACAACAGCTGATCAAACACAACCCAGCACACTAACTACTAGGCCACGCACAACTCACAGATCTAGTAGAGGTGTGAGGGCATCAACCCAAGGCAGGAGAATAGGAAGAGGTATGAGCAGGGCTGAATACAATCACAAGCTCATTACTTCAATTGAAAAGGCTGTGGATCATATGGAGAAGCGAGAGGAGGAAATCAAACAATTAAAAGAGCCATGCACACAGTATCTGTTAAGTTTAGTGCCATTGTTACAAAAAGGGCCACCTGATAAACAATGGGCAGCCAGACATGCCATCTCAGAGACCCTGGGCAAATTTTTGCAAAATCAAAGCCATCCAGAAGAAAATCTACCCAACTATGTCCCTCAACAACACATGCCTCATTCAACTCATCAGTATCATTCATACCCACAACCATCTTACCAGAGTCAACGTATGTATGACCCACCTAGTTACCCACCTATGCATATTGCAAACCTGCCATATGGGCAGCAGCCTCATTATCCAATGACAGGACCTATGCGTTTTGAGCAAGCTAATAGGTATCAAAGATCAGACACTCCAGTGTACACTGATTTATCAGCTCAGACCCAGCCACAAACTACTTCTGAATCTGCTCCACAAGCTTTCATTCATGACACTGGTAGTATGTCTGAATATCTTGCACAACATGACTAGGAAGTGTGCCTTATAGGTATTGTAAATATTTATGTTTTATGTTAAAAATTGAACGTTAATTTCACATACCTCAAAGTTGTGAGGAGACGCTCCGTTGGAGTTATTGCACGGCGATAGTTGGTATCTTGTCGTTGAAAGGCATCCTTCAATTTGTTCAATAGGCCATCAAAACTGTCAAAAAGACAGATGCACATATTATTTGCTGATGATGTTTGTGATATCAAAAAATTCTTTTGTGGACATATAGCTTCTGCTTTTTCAAAACAACTATCATCACAACATGGCCTAAAGAATTATTTGGGCAACCACTACCAAAAAGAATTTAAAAAATTGATGGCCACAACAAGTGTCTTTACTGAGTTTCAGCTGTTCATAGGTGCATGACATTGGTATAGGTATAAATGTGTGTTACGTAGGGTTAGTACCTTGGGTTATTGATCAAAAATGATCTATGCTTATATACTATAGTAGTTACTGGGTACTCAAAATAAGCTATAGGTGTTAGGCAGTGTATGCATAACACACCAGGAACAAGCAGAATGGTAATATTAGTCTTTTAATGCATACACCTGATTGCTGAGTGGGTTGGTTTGTACATTGGAGTCCAACAGAGTGTGAAATAACGCTCAGCAGTGGCTAAAAGATTAATTATTTAAATTACAAGAGAGCCAAATGGTACAGAACAAACAAAACACATCTTACCTGCCCACAGACATTCTGGTGTAGCCAAAGAACTTGTCTGGATGCTGCCTCAAGTCACGATACAGTGTCCAAAATTGACCCTTCCTGCGCCGCTGTTGTAGCATGGGATGCACCCAGTATCTCCGTGTTCTTGGCCTGCGTCTCATATGCTGCTACACATATTAGTAATAGCAAATCTGGATACATTTTCTCTCACAACAAAATCTCCTCACTCTCAAGCACTATGTCACCTCTCCTCAACTAACCCACAATGCTGTGAAGGAGCACTCCCTTTTTATATTGGCGATTTCACTTCAATTCCTTCATTTGATACACGTGTCATCAATATATCTACTTTTAACCCTTTGTTTCAACTCTTTCAACCTCTTTCCTTAACAAACGCAAAACGCTACAAAAACGCATACAAAACGCTAGCAAAACGCAGCTAAATATTAAGACAAAGTGTTCCAAAATCCGCTAGAGTTTTGCGGATCTGCTAGCGTTTTTTTGGTGTGCACCAGGCCTTAGTGTTTGGCGGGATAGTGTTAGGTATAGCGGGAGTAGGAGGGATAGTGTGACGTTAGTGTAAAGGTGGCCATTAACAATACAATCCTGCAGCTGATCGATTGTTTCCAATCGATTATCGCAGTGATCAGAAAAAAACGGTCGTGCCTAATAATGGTCAAATTCTTGCTAACCAATCTGATAAGATCAATTTCATTAATGTGATTGAATTGCTATGCAGGAATTTGGACATAACAGGCAGGACCAATTGTTTCATAATTTACTGCGACCGATCAATCATTTCTGATCGCCACGGTAATCATTCAGAAACAATTTATCGGGATTGTATTATTAATTTCCACATTTAAGCATAGCCGCAGTTAGGTTAGTGTCAGGGATGCTCGGATAGTACTTTTTAAAATCCGAATTGATCCGGATATCCAGAATCCAACCTTTTAGATATCCGCATGAATGCGGATATCCGGACGCATTATCAGCGGATATCTGACCTATTCAGATATCCGGATAGACAAACTGGAAGTGCCTTTCAAAATGCTCTAAAAACGTTTTTAAACCTTCAAAAACACCCCCTTTCCTCCTCCCTTCCTCCTCCTCTGGAGGATCTTGTCTTCCAGGGATTTGTAGGATGTCAAAAGTACGCTCACATTCATTGGCCAGGAATCTAATCCAGGTCAACTGCTTGGAAGGCAGCTATGCTAACCACAAACCACCATTGGCCGGGAATCAAACCCAGGTCAACTAACATTACAGGCTGAAGCCAGCCATTTCACTCATCTCTTCAACTACAAGAAAGGCCCAGGAGTAGTCTTAGGTACCGTAATATCTATGTTACGGCAGGGCCCTTATTACACTTTCTCTTACAGGGCTATGGAAACCGTTTTGCCCATGCGATAAAACGAGGTGCAAAAATGAAATCATGCCTAGCAGAGGATGGTCTCAATCCATCAACCTCTGGGTTATGGGCCCAGCATACTTCTGCTGCACCACTCTGCAGTCTGCTTACATTTGTATACAATCTTCAAGTTTAAAGGGAACCAGAGAGGAATGATGTGTTAAAATAGAAAAAAGATTTTATACATACCTGGGGCTTCTTCCAGCCCCATAAGCCTGGATCGCTCCCACGCTGCCATCCTCTGCTTCCTGGATCCGCCGGTACCGGGCCCGTCACTTCCGGCGGACGCGGCCAATTGTCCGCATCACATGGGGATCCCTCCATACATGTACGCATGCGGCTGCGCAATAGGCAGCCACACGCGTAACTGTATGGAGGGAGCGCCCTGTGATGCGGAGAATTGGCAGCGTCCGCCAGCCGACTGGCGGTAATGATGGGACCCGGTACAATCAGATCCAGGCAGCTGAGGACGTCGGCGTGGGAGCGATCCATGCGTATGGGGCTGGAGGAAGCCCCAGGTATGTATAAAATCTTTTATTGATCATTTCTGGTTCCCTTTAAGAAGGGTACATTAGTTCCCTTCACAAAACACAAAACACAAGGCCATCCCTGGGTGGCTTGAACCACCAACCTTTCGGTTAACAGACAAATGCACTAACCAATTGTGCAACAGACACTGTGCATGCAATTGCTGCTAAATGGCTATCTGGGGTTTTCTTCAGACAACTGTTGAACACAAAAGGCAAGGCCATCCCTAGCAGGAGGGGTTGCATGGCCACAGGGCCGGCCCGCTCATGAGGCGGGGTGAAACTTTTGCCTCAGGCGGCAAATTTCTAGGGGCGGCATCCGCCCGTCCGTGGGTGCCGGCCGCCGAGCTGGACGGGTAGCTGGCAGGACGGGGGTATTGGGCTTAGCTGGGTCCCCCGATCTGCGCTCCCCTCCAGCTTTAAATGTAGCGTAAGCAGCCGACAGACAGTAAGAGGCACGGGCGGGGGATCACTCACCTCTTCCTCGTTCCAGAGTGCACTCCACTGACGTCACTTCCTGCAACGCCGCCCACTGTATTGTACGTGGCCGGCGTTGCAGGAAGTGACGTCAGTGGAGCGCACGTTGGAATGAGGAAGGTGAGTGATCCCCCGCCCGTGCCTCTTACTGTCTGTCGGCTGCTTACGCTACATTTAAAGCTGGAGGGGAGCGCAGATCGGGGGACCCAGGCGAGGGAGGGGGGGTCCGACCCCCCTCCCCACCGCTAGGCCCAATACCCCCGTCCTGGCAGCTACCCCTCCAGCTCAGCGCCTCCCCGGGGGGGCGGGCGGCGGCGGCAAATTTTTTAAAACTTGCCTCAGGCGGCAAAAAGTCTAGGGCCGGCCCTGCATGGCCACCTAGCTTTTCATCCTTCCCACCCTTTCCCTGGAATCTTACAGACTTAAAATTGCTGTCCTTTGCTGTGCATGTTACACCAGCATCATCCAGGGGGGGCACATGATCTTTCTGATTCTGAAGTCCTAAATTGAAGCCTGTAAGCAGTTTCAGCATGTGTCCCACTGCTTTCATCTAGCAAATTAAGCAAATAAGCAAGCTCATTTTTCTCTTGGGTATATCACAAAGGTACACGCTAGGCTGGCTTCAGCATGTAGTGCTGTTGGTAGTATAGTGGTGAGCATAGCTGCCCTCCAAGCAATTGACCTGGGTTTGATTCCTGGCCAATGAGAGAGAGAGATGGTGGTGGTGGATCTGGTTCTTTTTACTAAACTAGTAATCCCTTTAGATTGTAAGCCTCTGGCAGGGCCCTCCTCCCTAGTGTTTCTAGCTTGATTATGCAATCTTACTCACAACCACCCTTCTTGTAGACTCAAACAGTCTCTATCTTGACCTAGGGCACTGTATTGTTATCAAATCATTTGCATGATCTTGTTTTGTTGTGAGTTTCCGTATGTTCTACCTGTATGTTAACCCATTTATCTATTGTGCAGCGCTGCATAATATGTTGGCGCCTTATAAATAATAATAATAATAATAATAATAATAATAAGATTCGGATATCTGGGAAATCCGCGGATATCCGGATTATGGGTGAAACTATCCGCAGACAGCTTTCCGGACTTTAAAAAAAATCCGGAATCCGAATCGGATAGCTGAAAAAAGTCCAAATGGACTGCAGGTTGTCACCTGGGTATGTTTCACTGTCTGGCCCGCAAAGATTTCTACATCACTTTATGTATCCTCTGGCCCCCCAGCAGTCTGAAGTATGTTGACCCAGTGTTAGGAGTGTTATAGTTACCTCCATAGCGGAGAGCGGTGAAGCCACCGCTCCCGCGTCTGACGTCACCGCGGATCTCGCCGCGTCCTCTCAGTCATGTCCTTCGGGCAGGGCAGGTCTCTCCAGGGTGCATCAGAGCAGGGCGGCGCACGCGCACACCAGGAGACAGGACCTTTATGCAGTAAGGAGGCGGGTCAGCTGACCTGTCGGTCAGCTGACAGTGCTGAGTTTACTATCGCCAATGATTGGCTGAAGTTCGCCGGGCGGAACCTCGGGGATTACCTGCCCGTATTAACCACTTGAGGACCGTGGGCTTTACCCCCCTTAAGGACCAGGCACTTTTTTTCCATTCAGACCACTGCAGCTTTCACGGGTTATTGCTCGCTCATACAAACCTACCACCTAAATGAATTTTGGCTCCTTTTCTTGTCACTAATAAAGCTTTCTTTTGGTGCTATTTGATTGCTGCTGCGATTTTTACTTTTTATTATATTCATCAAAAAAGACATGAATTTTGGCAAAAAGGATTTTTTTAACTTCCTGTGCTGACATTTTTCAAATAAAGTAAAATTTCTGTATACATGCAGCGCGAAAAATGTGGACAAACATGTTTTTGATAAAAAAAAAACCCATTCAGCCTATATTTATTGGTTTGGGTAAAAGTCATAGCGTTTACAAACTATGATGCAAAAAGTGAATTTTCCCATTTTCCACCATCTCTGACTTTTCTGACCACCTGACATGTTTCATGAGGGGTTAGAATTCCAGGATAGTATAAATACCCCCCAAATGACCCCATTTTGGAAAGAAGACATCCCAAAGTATTCACTGAGAGGCATAGTGAGTTCATAGAAGATGATATTATTTTTTGTCACAAGTAAGCGGAAAATGACACTTTGTGACAAAAAAAAAAAAAAAGTTTCCATTTCTTCTAACTTGCGACAAAAAAAATGAAATCTGCCACGGACTCACTATGCTCCTCTATGAATACCTTGAAGTGTCTACTTTCCAAAATGGGGTCATTTGTGGGGTGTGTTTACTGTCCTAACATTTTGGGGGGGTGCTAAATTGTAAGCACCACTGTAAAGCCTAAAGGTGCTCATTGGACTTTGGGCTCCTTAGCGCAGTTAGGCTGCAAAAAAGTGCCACACATGTGGTATTGCCGTACTCAGGAGAAGTAGTACAATGTGTTTTGAGGTGCATTTTTACACATACCCATGCTGGGTGGGAGAAATATCTCTGTAAATGACAATTGTTTGATTTTTTTTTTTTTTTTACACACAATTGTCCATTTACAGAGATATTTCTCCCACTCAGCATGGGTATGTGTAAAAATACACCCCAAAACACATTATACTACTTCTCCTGAGTACGGTGATACCACATGTGTGGCACTTTTTTGCACCCTAACTGCGCTAAGGGGCCCAAAGTCCAATGAGTACCTTTAGGATTTCACAGGTCATTTTTGTTTCAAGACTACTCCTCACGGTTTAGGGCCCCTAAAATGCCAGGGCAGTATAGGAACCCCACTAATAACCCCATTTTAGAAAGAAGACACCCCAAGGTATTCCGTTAGGAGTATGGCAAGTTCATAGAAGATTTTATTTTTTGTCGCAAGTTAGCGGAAATTGATTTTAATTGTTTTTTTCACAAAGTGTCATTTTCCGCTAATTTGTTACAAAAAATAAAATCTTCTATGAACTCGCCATACACCTAACGGAATACCTTTGGGTGTCTTCTTTCTAGAATGGGGTCATTTGTGGGGTTCCTATACTGCCCTGGCATTTTAGGGGCCCTAAACCGTGAGGAGTAGTCTTTAAACCAAATGTCGCAAAATGACCTGTAAAATCCTAAAGGTACTCATTGGACTTTGGGCCCCTTAGCGTACTTAGGGTGTAAAAAAGTGCCACACATGTGGTACCGCCATACTCAGGAGAAGTAGTATAATGTGCTTTGGGGTGTATTTTTACACATACCCATGCTGGGTGGGAGAAATATCTCTGTAAATGACAATGGTTTGATTTTTTTTTTACACACAATTGTCCATTTACAGAGAGATTTCTCCCACCCAGCATGGGTATGTGTAAAAATACACCCCAAAACACATTATACTACTTTTCCTGAGTACGGTGGTACCACATGTGTGACACTTTTTTGCAGCCTAGGTGCGCTAAGGGGCCCAACGTCCTATTCACAGGTCATTTTGAGGCATTTGTTTTCTAGACTACTCCTCATGGTTTAGGGCCCCTAAAATGCCAGGGCAGTATAGGAACCCCACAAGTGACCCCATTTTAGAAAGAAGACACCCCAAGGTATTCCGTTAGGTGTATGGCGAGTTCATAGAAGATTTTATTTTTTGTCACAAGTTAGTGAAAAATGACACTTTGTGAAAAAAAAACAATAAAAATCAATTTCCGCTAACTTTTGACAAAACATAAAATCTTCTATGAACTTGTCATACACCTAACAGAATACCTTGGGGTGTCTTTTTTTCTAAAATGGGGTCACCTGTGGGGTTCCTATACCACCCTGGCATTTTACGGGCCCAAAACCGTGAGTAGTCTGGAAACCAAATGTCTCAAAATGACTGTTCAGGGCTATAAGCATCTGCAAATTTTGATGACAGGTGGTCTATGAGGGGGCGAATTTTGTGGAACCGGTCATAAGCAGGGTGGCCTTTTAGATGACAGGTTGTATTGGGCCTGATCTGATGGATAGGAGTGCTAGGGGGGTGACAGGAGGTGATTGATGGGTGTCTCAAGGTGTGATAAGAGGGGGGAATAGATGCAAGCAATGCACTGGCGAGGTGATCAGGGCTGGGGCCTGAGGGCGTTCTGAGGGTGTGGGCGGGTGATTGAGTGCCCTAGGGGCAGATAGGGGTCTAATCTGATAGGTAGCAGTGACAGGAGGTGATTGATGGGTAATTAGTGGGTGTTTAGGGTAGAGAACAGATGTAAACTCTGCACTTGGGAGGTGATCGGACGTCGGATGTGCAGGCGATCTATTGGTGTGGGTGGGTGATCAGATTGCCCGCAAGGGGCAGGTTAGGGGCTGATTGATGGGTGGCAGTGACAGGGGGTGATTGATGGGTGGCAGTGACAGGGGTGATTGATGGGTGGCAGTGACAGGTGATCAGTGGGTTATTACAGGGAAGAACAGATGTAAATATTGCACTGGCGAATTGATAAGGGGGGGGGGGGGTCTGAGGGCAATCTGAGCGTGTAGGCGGGTGATTGGGTGCCCGCAAGGGGCAGATTAGGGTCTGATCTGATGGGTAACAGTGACAGGTGGTGATAGGGGGTGATTGATGGGTAATTAGTGGGTGTTTAGGGTAGAGAACAGATGTAAACACTGCACTTGGGAGGTGATCTGACGTCGGATCTGCGGGCGATCTATTGGTGTGGGTGGGTGATCAGATTGCCCGCAAGGGGCAGGTAAGGGGCTGATTGATGGGTGGCAGTGACAGGGGGTGATTGATGGGTGATTGACAGGTGATTGATAGGTGATTGACAGGTGATCAGGGGGATAGATGCATACAGTACACAAGGGGGGGGGGGGAGTCTGGGGGGGGGGTGGTCAGGAGGGAGGAGGGGGCAGTTTAGGGAATAAAAAAAAAATAGCGTTGACAGATAGTGACAGGGAGTGATTGATGGGTGATTGGGTGCAAACAGTGGTCTGGTGGGTGGGCAGGGGGGGGTCTGAGGGGTGCTGTGGGCGATCAGGGGGCAGGGGGGGGAAATCAGTGTGCTTGGGTGCAGACTAGGGTGGCTGCAGCCTGCCCTGGTGGTCCCTCGGACACTGGGACCACCAGGGCAGGAGGCAGCCTGTATAATACACTTTGTATACATTACAAAGTGTATTATACACTTTGTATGCGGCGATCCGGGTGCTAGTAACCCGACGGCGCTTCCGAACGGCCGGCGGGTTACAGCGCGAGGTGGGCGGAGCCAGTCCCCGGCTGCCGATCGCGTCACGAATGACGCGATCGCGCCGCCCATGCCCGTACAAGGACCACCGCCTCTGGGCATGAGCTGGTCCTTGCGGGATCCACTTTCCGGCCGCCCCTGTGCAGTGGGTGGTCGTTAAGTGGTTAAGACCTGAGCTGTCAGTGGCTCATTGTCTGCTGTTGCCGATACTTTGCGGTTAAGCTCTCAGACCTTAGTCAGATCCGTATGTGCTTGATCCGGCAGGACCCTGGGGATTCACACTTAGCTTAGGAAAAAACATATCATTGTATATTGTATTACTGTGTATGACTCTTTGCCTGTTTCCTTGATTACTCTTTCTGCCTCTCAATTCTGTACCTTGCCTATCTGATTGCTGCCGACCTCGACTCTGATATTGTCTCCTGATTCTATACCTTCGCTCATATGATCTGTTACCGACCTCGGCTTGTTTACTCACTACGTGTTTGCCTGACGACATTGTACCGCTGCCTGCCTGCCTGACCGACCGACCTGTTACCGACATTGCATGTACGACCACTCTATTTAGTGATAGTCCCTACAGTCAAGGGCTATCACATAGGAGTACTCCTGTGTTATACTGTGCACAAAAACACGTGTGATCACACTCTGAATAAAATACTGACTACTGTACTGTTAGAGCTATTACTGATCATAACACCCGGCTCTTGACCCAAAACATTTGGGGAGCCTGTCCTAGGAGGTCTTCATTGCAATACCAGGAAGTGTACTTAAATGGTTCCACAGTGTGATAGATTTCTTCTTGGGGAAACCTCAAAGTATTAAAGGTTTCCATTTGGTAAAGAAATGTTTAGCACCTTTTTCCTTATGTAAAAGAGCATCATATCTATCCATGGCATAAAGTTCCAGCATTTCATCTTTAACATCTTGGATGGTTGGAGTGGTGTGGTATATCCACCTATTAAAGATGGCTTTGTGTGCTGCAGCTAATGTGATGTGTAAGATATCAGGTTGTTTAATGGTTTTAGCTAGCTCAGAAGAGGGGGGAATGTTACCATGGAATAAGTAATGTATAGGTTCTTTTTCCCGGTTTTTGCACTGTAAACATATGAGGAATCGAAAGACTTGACCCCAAAGTTGAATATTTTAGGGCATTGCCAGATGCACTGTACCAGCCATTATAGTTTTAAAATAATACATGCTACCATAATTAAAACCCACACATTTTATTTGCCCATTTTTCCTGGTTATTAAAACGTTTAAATTATTTCCATAGTGCAATGTATGGTGCCAATATTTTATTTGGAAATAAGGAACACAAAAAGTAAGAAGCCGGCACCATCTATTTCTTCTGCTCTTTTATTGCATTAAAGCATGAAAATGTTCCAGCAAAAAAGTGCAACGTTTCAAGGTTGCACGCCTCTTTGTCAAGCTTAGCTGGGAATAACAGTTACATAACAAACATACTACGTATTTATACTGATCATGGATGGCAGCAGCCAATAGAATTCAAACATATTCACACCAAACATAATAGTCCTAAAATCGCGGACCTGATGGGGAACTTTTATGCTGCTAACCTGATAGGACGCAGAGTCCAGGAACCTCCCATCTAGTCTGCCCCTCCTGGCCAGCGGCTTGAAACCTCCTTTGTCCGCCTCCCATCGCAAAGGCGCCACCTCCTCCGCATATAGCGGACCTGATGGGAGCCCTGCATGTCGTCACACCATGGGCGGCTCCAAACAGCGCCGCCGCAGCGTGTAGAGGCGGAAACAATGGGGACGCTAGCGTCACCAGGTGGAAACTAGGAGGCCCGAACCACCGACCAATCAGGGCATCCCCATACATATGCGGCCTGAGAGTCGCATGAAATATACATGATTACGCTATCTATCCAGAGTGTAGGAACATGGCTAATCTACATATATAAACAAACATATTGGCACTACGTTCTCACATATCAATACGACCATCTCTATATCTATATATGTAAGAGGAAACCAAGTAATGTAAGGGCAGAGAAAGGAAAAAGGAAGAAGAGGAAAACTAAAAAAAAGGAAGGAAATAAAAAATATATAGCACTAAAGAAATAAAGATAAAAAAATGGAAAAAGAACAAAATAATAACAAGGTATATAAACAGAGAGAAAGAGCTCAGATGACACAGTAGACACGTTCATATAGATATTATGTACTGGCCAAATGTTAAAGGTACTAACCTAAATGTGCATATAGATGTACCTATACTTCAATGCACTATCAAAACTAGTCCAAGATACATATATTCAGTGGTGCTCACCGCCAGGTCGTGATCTACGCGTGGATTCACGACCATTTTGACGCATTCCGCCTCGGACACGCTAAGCCGTGAATAGATTTTCAACCTCGAAAATCTGCTTCGGCTTCGCGTGAATGCGGACAGAAATCCACATTCACGCTCGTGAAACCCGGCGCTGAAGTCGTGGTTAGCGGAAATGCGTCAAACTATGCGGAAGTGACACATTGCAGGCCAATCAGAGGGCCCCAGCCAGGCCCTAGCATCCAATCACAGGAGGGGAGCTATGCCCTCCCCTCCTGAATATAAAGCGGCGGCCATGATGGAAAAGCTCTGTCCTTGCTAGACTGTGGTGCTGAGAGGATTATCTCCAGGCCATTGTTGTTTGAGCAAGTGCATTTATTGTGTTAAAAACAAAGCGTTTTTTTGCTAACACTGCTCTTATACTGTACACAGTTAGCTAGTCAGTGAGTGATTGCTGTAGTTAGTTGTAGTCAGTGTAGTGTAGTGAAAGTGTGGGAGTCTAGTGATTATTTAACTGTGTGTAGTGCAGGCAGGTTCAGTGCTGCAGTGTAGTCAGTGTAGTGGGAGTGGGGATTATCTGTGTGTAGTGCAGGCAGGCAGGTTAGTGCAGCTGCAGTGTTCACTTGTATATTCCAGTGACAGTTATACACTTGTACTATTTGCAGGCAGCCAGTCACACCGCCGGCGCCGCCACTCTCTGCCAGCGCTGTTCATTCATTCTGTCAGTGACCTTGTGCCGTGCCCAGTGCCCACTGCTCGCTCGCTGGCATATAAGCATCTCATTGCACAGTGTGACATCCTTGTGTGCCCACTGCATCCTTCAGTGACCTAGTTGTATATCCAGTGCCCACTGCTGTGCCCACTGCATCCTTCAGTGACCTTGTACTGTGCCCACTGCATCCTTCAGTGCCGTTGTACTCTGCCTGGTGCATCCTTCAGTGACCTTGTACTGTGCCCACTGCATCCAGTGATTCATTACTAGCAACATGTCTGGCAGGGTTTCGCGGGGTGAGAGGAAAGGGAGTTCAATTGCCTCAGCCACTTCTGGGACTGCTCCACGTCCAGGGAGAGGATGCCCAGCTGTACGTGGTCGTGATGCAGCAGAAAGGGGGGCAGCAAAGCCTGGGCCGAGTCAGCGGACGCCATTGTCCAAATATTTTAAAGTTTCTGGTCCCCGTGTGGTGGTTGAGCAAATGGAACCTGACGTACTCATGGACATCATGACTTCCTCCCAGACCTCTACTGTGAGCACCACTCCAAGCAGCAGCAGCAGCCGCCAACGTCCCACGCTTGTTGTGACATCCACCCCAGCACCCACTGGTCAGCAGCCCTCCCAGGATGACAGCGTTCTGTCCCTCAGTCCGGCATCTGGGAACCTGCTGATGCAAGAAGCTCAGGACTTACTGGGGACTGATGTGGCAGAGATTGAGATCGGGCCACAATCACAAGCGTTGTTGAGTTCTGGTGATGAAGAAGAGGGGTCTGTGTCTGGGGATGTAGGGACAGAAGAGGAGGCGGGGGAGTCAGAGGAAGAGCTGGATTATGATGATGCTGCTGATGATGACGACGTTGTGGACCCTAACTATGCGCAGCCTGCTGAGTCCGGGGAAGAATGGTCAGAGCAGGATGACGATTCACCTCGGCCTAGGCAAGGATATCGCCATATGTCAGGCAGGGGCATCGGCAGCAGTGGGCTTGGAGGAAGTAGACAGGACACTGCTTCAGCCGGCACCACCACCATGTAACCCCCGGCAACTACTACCACACATTGTTCCGCTGCACCCTCTGCTAGTGGGGGCCGCAGTAAATTAAAGTCACCAGTGTGGGATTGCTTTGACGAATGTACTGATGACAAAAGTTATGCGGTGTGCAGGTTATGCAGCAAAAGATTGAGCCGTGGGAAAAGTCTGAGCAAGATGGGTACCTCATCCCTCCAGGGCCACCTGAGAAGCCGCCACTGCCGCGAGTATGCGGAGTTTAAGAGGAAGCAGGCACTGCTGGCAGGGGTTCCTGAGAGCAGAAGGCCCACCAGCGCAGCAGCATCATCCCTCCCTCAGGGTCGCGAATCCCCCACAGCAGCAGCAGTAGCACGCAAGCGCTCTTCCACCTCGGCTACTCAGGACACAGACATTGAGGCTGGCAGCCAGTGGTGGTCTCTCTCCTCTGTCTCCCCTGCATCCCAGCGTCGTCAGACCCTGCTGAGCGACACCTTTCAGGGTCTGACCAAGCCTCTGCCTCCAAGCCACAGGCGGATCCGCAAACTAAATGGCTTGCTGGCCCGGGCCATGGCATCACAGCTGCTTCCCTACTCCCTGGTGCAGGAGGGGAGCGCCATGCGGACGCTGCTCCAATTTGGCATCCCCGAGTGGCAAGTCCCCAGTCGCCACTATTTCAGCAGGAGCGCGATCCCAGCACTCCACAAGTTTGCGGTGGAAAACGTCGCCCGTTCCCTGGACTACTCTGTGGGCAAGCGGGTCCACGTGACCATAGATTCGTGGAGTAGCAGATTTGGGACAGGTCGCTACCTGTCCTTTACGGCCCACTGGGTGACACTGATGGAAGGGAGGGAGGACAAGAGCGCATCAGCCCAGCTAGTGGTGCCACCACGCGGGATCAGGGGGGATGCAGAAGGGTCCTGTCATGACACTCCCTCTGCACCCGGAAAGCAAGCCCGCCTCGGCAGCAGCAGCGCCAAGCCTCGGCACTGCCAAGCCCTTTTAAAATTGGTGACCCTGGGGAAGGAGAGGCTTGCGTCCACCAATGTCCTGGCCGCCCTCAGGAAGCAGGAGCGGAGGTGGCTGACCCCCAGAGGCCTGGAAGTGGGGTATGTAGCAGCCGATAACGGGGCCAACCTGGTGGCAGCAGTGCAGCAGGGAAACCTCCAGCACATCCCCTGCTTGGCCCACGTGCTCAATCTTGTGGTGCAGCGCTTCTTGCGCACCTACCAGGGGATGAGCGAGCTGCTGCAGGATGCCCGGGCGGTGGTACGCTTTTTCCGCCTGTCAGCCACTGCCTCTGCACTCTTGTCCACATTACAGCAGCAGTATGGAAGGCCACAACACCGGATGATCATCGACATGCCAGTTCGCTGGAATTCGACTCTGGCCATGTTGGAGCGGCTGTGTCAGCACAGGCTGGCTCTTAGGGCCTACATGCTAGACCCAAGTGTCCCCAGCAACCAGCAAGTCCCCATGATTACTGCCACTCAGTGGACACTGATGCAGCAAGTATGCCTGGTGCTGAGTCCCTTCCTGGAGGCAACCAAGATGGTCAGTGAGGAGCGGGCCTCTGTGTGCCAGTGGGTGCCCTTGGTTTGTCTACTGGAGCAGGCAATGGACAATTTAATTGAGCGTGGGGATGAAGCCCTGAGGCAGTTGGAAGAACAGGAGCAGATGGCAGCACAGTCCAGCTCAGAGGAGGGCTCACAGCAGGTAGTGGAAGAGTTGGAGGTCCCTAACCTGAATGAGGAGGAGGAGGAGGAGCAGAGTGCAGCAGGCATTGTACGTGGATGGCGGTTTGAGGACGACAACGACATGGCACAGGAAGAGGATAGGCATGCATTATGGGACAATGGCGAGGACGAGGAAGATCTTGCTGGCAGGGCCCACTTGTTTCCCATGGCTGTGCACATGTTGCGCCGCCTTCGCAGGGACCCCCGGGTGATCCAGATGCGTTCAAGGGAGGACATCTGGATTACCTTGATGCTTGATCCCCGTCTGAAGGTGAAGCTGGGAGACTTAATTACGCCATCCACCACCGAGCAACGCACAAGTGAGTTGAAGGAGGCCCTTGTGCGCAGACTACTGGAAGCATTCCCCCAGCCTTCCACCCCCACTGTAACTGCTCTGCCAAGCCAGCAAGAGGTGCCTGCCATTGCCACTAGCAGCACAACAACAACCACCAGCACCAGCAGCAACTGGCGCCCCGGAGACCTGAAGACCCTAAGCAAGAGCCTGTATGCAGTGCAGCAGCCCAGAACAGAGGTGCCCGTCACAGCATCCACCACCAACCAGCACAAGCAACGACTGACCACCATGGTGTCTGACTATATGGGGTCATCCAGCGGGCTCAATGACACCGACAGCCCCGTGGACCCCTTGGAGTACTGGGTCAAGAGACTGGACATCTGGAGCGAGCTTTCCCAGTACGCCCTGGAACTCCTATCCTGCCCTCCTTCCAGTGTCCTCTCAGAGAGATGCTTTAGTGCGGCCGGTGGCGTGGTCACAGAGAAGCGCTCTCGGCTCTCCCACGCCTCTGTGGACAAACTCACCTTCCTGAAAATCAACCAGGCTTGGGTGGAAGGTGAGTTCCTGGCCCCCATTGTCGGACACAGGGAGACATGAAGTGGCTGCTGCATGTGCTGTTGTTAACTATGCCTGCCTTTATAAAGACAGTTACTACCTGCCTAGTGTCTACCTTGGTTAATTTTTGGGTGTTATGGTACTACTACCAGTAAGTTGCCATGGTCCTCCTGAGCTGCTGAACTGACCGCCCGCTTTGTCCTCCTGACTCAGTCGCTACTACACTCTGCGTTCACACTGCCCGGGTCACTGGGTGCATTTAATTTTTTGGCCAGCACTATGACGCTGTGCTACTACTACTACCACCAGTATGTTGCCATGGTCCTTCTGTGCTGCTGCTGCTGCTGCTGCTGCTGCTGAACTGAACGCCCGCTTTGTCCTCCTCCTCCTCCTGACTCAGTCGCTACCACAGTACCACCAATGCACTCTGTCTGCGTTATCACTGCCCGGGTCACCGGGTGCATTTAATTTTTTGGCCAGCACTATGACACTGTGCTACTACTACTACCACCAGTATGTTGGCATGGTCCTTCTGTGCTGCTGCTGCTGAACTGACCGCCCGCATTGTCCTCCTCCTCCTGACTCAGTCTCTTCCCGCTGCTGCACTCTGCGTTCACACTGCCCGGGTCACTGGGTGCATTTAATTTTTTGGCCAGCACTATGACACTGTGCTGCTACTACTACCACCAGTATGTTGCCATGGTCCTTCTGTGCTGCTGAATTGACCGCCCGCATTGTCCTCCTCCTCCTGACTCACTCGCTTCCACCAATGTACTCTGCGTTCACACTGCCCGGGTCACTGGGTGCATTTAATTTTTTGGCCAGCACTATGACACTGTGCTGCTACTACTACTACCAGTATGTTGCCGTGGTCCTTCTGTGCTGCTGAACTGACCGCCCGCATAGTCCTTCTCCTGACTCAGTCGCTACTAGTGTTGGGCGAACAGTGTTCGCCACTGTTCGGGTTCTGCAGAACATCACCCTGTTCGGGTGATGTTCGCGTTCGGCCGAACACCTGGTGGTGTTCGGCCAAACTGTTCGGGTTCGCCCGAACGGCTCATTGCCTGGCCGAACAGGGCCCCTGTTCGGCACGAACAGGGCCCTGTTCGCCCGAATACTGGCCCCCTATGGGGTCGCAGGCATAAGGGGGGAGCATGCCCCGATCGCGGGGGGGGGGTCGGAAATTCCCCCCACCCCCTCCGCTAGCGCTCCCCCCTCTGCCCGCTTCCCCATTCAAAAGTTAGGAAGTGAAACTGTACCTGTGCGGCCGGTAGTGGGTGACTGGCAGTGGGCGGCACTATGGAGAGACTGAGGAGGAGGAGGAGTCCGGAGAGTGACGCGTTGAGGGAGGCCGGGCAGTGGGCGGATCAGCAGTAGTACGGTACTACTGCTGATCCGCCCACTGCCCGGCCTCCCTCAACGCGTCACTCTCCGGACTCCTCCTCCTCCTCAGTCTCTCCATAGTGCCGCCCACTGCCAGTCACCCACTACCGGCCGCACAGGTACAGTTTCACTTCCTAACTTTTGAATGGGGAAGCGGGCAGAGGGGGGAGCGCTAGCGGAGGGGGTGGGGGGAATTTCCGACCCCCCCCCGCGATCGGGGCATGCTCCCCCCTTATGCCTGCGACCCCATAGGGCCCCCAAAAGCGGGATGTTCGGGGAGTTCGGGGTTCGGCCCGAACATGCCGAACATTGCGGCCATGTTCGGCGAACTTTCCCGAACCCGAACATCCAGGTGTTCGCCCAACACTAGTCGCTACCACCACTGCACTCTGCGTTCACACTGCCCGTGTCCACTGACAACTCTGCTGCGATGTCATTGCTAATAGCTGCAAAAAAACAAAACAAAAAAAATTACAAAAACCTCTCTGGGGCCTTTTTGGCGTCAGCCACTCATCCTTCTCCAGCGGTACCTTCGCCACCAAGTGCCATTGGAACTCGCCTTCACCTCTTTGATTGCTTAACGCGTATATCCCTTTTTAAAACCACGTATTACCAATTAATAGCCCCATTTACAGTGGTGATTGGTCTTTAAAAGCCATTAAAAAAAAATAAAAAATTTTATGTTGAAGTTATGTTGCCCCTTATCACCTCGATAATCCATGCAATTTGGGGGATTGTAGCATGTATGGGGGCTTTGTTATTAACGTTAAAAGAAATTCAGCCTCGGGGCGGGAATCCACGCGTGATTACGCCATTCACGGCAGAAAATCCGCGTGGTTGCGTGGACGCGGACGAAAATCCGCATGCGGCGGGGCCGAATGCGGATTTTTTTGCAACCACGCGGATTGCCGAATTCGTGGATGAGGCACCCCTGCATATATTGGAAAGGCTGGGCACAATGGAGCTAACTATAAGAAGGGCAACAGATCAAGTTCTCTGTTGAGTCCCCTCGGCTCCATTGTGTCCAGCCTTTTAATCCAATAAGCTTCCATCCAGAGCAGTTTTTTCAAACAATCTCCCCCTCTCCTCAATAGAGTCACCTGCTCTAAAACCATAAATCTCAATTGGCTGACATGATGTCCTGTATGTACAAAGTGATATGCCACTGCCTGATCTATTAGTCGTTCCCTAATAGCGTGCTTATGGGACGACAGTCGCTTCTTTAGTTTCTGGGTGGTCTGTCCAATGTATAATAAGCCACAAGGGCATTTCAAAGCATAAACCACGTAATCTGAGTCACATGTATGCCACCCCTTAATAGCAATTTTTGTACCCTGATGGGGATGTAATAAGAAGGGGCCCTTAATAACGGAACTGCAGTGGACACAATTAAGGCAGGGAAATGTCCCCTTTCTACTGGTACGCGCTGGTCCAACCTCCATATTGAGATCAGCGTGCACCAGACGATCTCTAAGAGTAGGTGGTCTTTTGTATGATATAAGTGGGGGGTTTCTAAAATGCTCAATGTCAGGGAAGCTGTCAGTCAGTAAATGCCAATGTCGTTTAATAATCTTGGATATGCCCTGACTATGCGTATTATATTTAGTAACAAAGTGAATGCGATTATGTGTCTGTTGTCTACTTCTCTGTCCCTCACGTAATCCTAAAGCTCTAGTGCGTGCTTTACAAAGAACATCCGTCGGATATCCACAATTCTCAAACTTCTGCTGCATCTCGTCAAGTCTCCTCCCCTGCACTTCCTCATCCTCAACAATGTGCTGTATCCTTTGGAATTGGCTGATCGGAACTGAACCCCTAGTAGCCCTCGGATGGAAACTCCCGTAATGGAGAAGGGAGTTAACATCCGTGGGCTTAACATAGAGGTCAGTGCATAACTTATCTTCACAGACCAATGTATCTATGAAACTCACTTCCTTCTCAGAAGAATGAATAGTAAGTCGAATATGTGGGCACCTGCCCATCAACTCGTCAATAAAGGTCACAAGGGTCGAATGTGGCCCCGCCCACACGCAAAAATCATCATCTATATATGTATGCCATTGCTTGGCGTATTTCTTAAATAGTTCACTGGTGTACACGAACATTTCTTCGTATACCCCCATAAAGAGGTTTGCGCAGGACGGGGCCACATTCGACCCCATAGCTGTGCCCCTGACCTGTAAATAAAAAGTCTCATCAAAGCGAAAATAATTAAACTGCAGAACGATTCTCAACAAATCACAAATAAACTTCATCAGTAGACCTGTGAGATCTGATGCTGTTTCAAGTACATAGTGTACAGCCTCTACACCCCCATCATGCGGGATGGAGGTGTAGAGGCTCTCCACATCCAGAGAAACCAACAAACAGGCTCCCCGTAAGGGTTCCATATTACGAACAATATTTAAAAGCATTTGGGTATCGCGTAAGTAAGACTTAAGCCCTGCCACATAGGGTCTCAAAACTTGATCCAAGTATTTTGCTACGGGAGAAAACACTGACTCTACCCCTGCCACTATCGGGCGCCCAGGGGGATTGTCCAGCTGCTTGTGATTGTCTGGTGCACGCTGATCTCAATATGGAGGTTGGACCAGCGCGCACCAATAGAAAGGAGACATTTCCCTGCCTTAATTGTGTCCACTGCAGTTCCGTTATTAAGGGCCCCTTCTTATTACATCCCCATCCGGGTACAAAAATTGCTATTAAGGGTAGTGTTGGGCAAACACCTGGATGTTCGGGCTCGCGAACGTTCGCCGAACATGGCCGCGATGCTCGGGTGTTCGCGCCGAACTCCAAACATAATGGAAGTCAATGGGGACCCGAATTTTTGTGCTTTGTAAAGCTTCCTTACATGCTACATACCCCAAATTTGCAGGGTATGTGCACCTTGGGAGTGGGTACAAGAGGAAAAAAAAATTTGAAAAAGCTTATAGTTTTTGAGAAAATTGAATTGATTGTAAAGTTTCAAAGGAAAAACTGTCTTTTAAATGCGGAAAATGTCATTTTTCTTTGCACAGGTAACATGCTTTTTGTCGCCATGCAGTCATAATTGTAATACAGATAAGAGGTTCCAGGAAAAGGGACCGGGAACTTTAACTCAGCAGCAGCACACGTGATGGAACAGGAGGAGGGCGGCGCAGGAGGAGAAGGCCACGCTTTGAGACACAACAACCCAGGCCTTGCATGAGGACAAGAAGCGTGCGGATAGCAATGCATTTTGTCGCCATGCAGTCATAAATGTAATACAGATGAGAGGTTCAATAAACAGGGACCGGAAACGCTAACCCATCACAGATGTTCATTGTTCATGTTACTTGGTTGGGGTCCGGGAGTGTGGCGTAGTCGTTTCCAATCCAGGATCGATTCATTTTAATTTGAGTCAGACGGTCTGCATTTTCTGTGGAGAGGCGGATACGCCGATCTGTGACGATGCCTCCGGCAGCACTGAAACAGCGTTCCGACATAACGCTGGCTGCCAGGCAAGCCAGCACCTCTATTGCGTACATTGCCAGTTCGTGCCAGGTGTCTAGCTTCGATACCCAATAGTTGAAGGGTGCAGATGGATTGTTCAACACAGCTACGCCATCTGACATGTAGTCCTTGACCATCTTCTCCAGGCGATCGGTGTTGGAGGTGGATCTGCACGCTTGCTGTTCTGTGGGCTGCTGCATGGGTGTCAGAAAATTTCCCCACTCCAAGGACACTGCCGATACCATTCCCTTTTGGGCACTAGCTGCGGCTTGTGTTGTTTGCTGCCCTCCTGGTCGTCCTGGGTTTGCGGAAGTCAGTCTGTCGGCGTACAACTGGCTAGAGGAGGGGGAGGATGTCAATCTCCTCTCTAAAGTCTCCACAAGGGCCTGCTGGTATTCTTCCATTTTGACCTGTCTGACTCTTTCTTCAAGCAGTTTTGGAACATTGTGTTTGTACCGTGGATCCAGAAGGGTATAAACCCAGTAATTGGTGTTGTCCAGAATGCGCACAATGCGTGGGTCGTGTTCAATGCAGTCTAGCATGAATTGAGCCATGTGTGCCAGAGTCCTGCCAGAATCCTCATCATCCTCTTGTGAGCGTTGTGATAGTTGTGATGCATCATAGTCGTCACCTTCTTCCTGGTCTGCTTCTGCTGACCATTCGCGCTGAATTGTGGAAGTCCAACGTGCACCGCTCTGGCCCTCGTCAGTGGTGGCATGAAATTCCTGCTCCAACTCCAGCTGTTCCTCCTCCTCTTCTTCGTCATAGCTGCTGGGGCCAGCGTTTCCTGAGGCAGATGGCCTGATGTTGGTATCATCACGCTGATCGTTTTCTCCTTCAGATTCCCCCAGTTGCATCATGACAGCTGTTTCCTTGATTTTCAACATTGACTTCTTCTGTAAACACAGCAGTGGTATGGTAATGCTGACTGAAGAGTTGTCACTGCTCACAAGCAATGTGGATTGCTCAAAATTTTGGAGGACTTGGCAGAGGTCCAACATGTTGGCCCAATCGGATCCACAGAAGCTTGGCAGCTGTCCGGATGCGCCTCGGTACTGCGCCGTCATGTACTGGACCACTGCACTCTTCTGCTCGCAAAAGCAGGCTAGCATGTGCAGCGTAGAATTCCAGCGCGTAGGGACATCACACAGCAAGCGATGGTGGGGGAGATTGAAGCGCTCCTGCATCTTGGCGAGTGCCCCCGAAGCAGTACTGGAATTTCTACAATGTTTGGCCACTCGTCGCACCTTCAACAGAAGATCGGCCACGCCTGGGTATGTCCTCAGGAACCACTGAACTACTAGGATCATCACGTGCGCCAGGCAAGGGATGTGTGTCAGCTTAGCCAACCTTAAAGCGTGAATGAGATTACTCCCATTATCACACACAACCATGCCCGGTTTCAGGTCCAGCGGTGCCAGCCACAAATCCGTCTGTTCCTTTATTCCCCTCCAAATTTCCTCCCCTGTGTGCTGCTTATCCCCAAGGCTGATCAGCTTCAGCAACGCTTGCTGACGCATGCCAACAGCTGTGCTGCACTGCTTCCACGATCCTACTGCTGCTGGGTTAGCGTTTCCGGATGAGGTACAGCTTTGAGATGCGTTGGAGAAGGAGTCAGAGAGGTAGGTGCTGCTGTTGTTATCCAGTGGGAGGGACGGCGGTGCAGCTGTTTGCGGCATGGGCAACACCCGCGCCGTAGCAGGTGAGGAATCGCTGTCAGGCTCCACAAGGTTCACCCAGTGCGCGGTAAGGGAGATGTATCGACCCTGGCCGAACGCACTCGTCCAGGTGTCAGTGGTGAGGTGAACCTTGCAGGCAACAGCATTCTTCAAGCTTCGGGTTATTTTGCTGACCACGTGCTCATGCAACTCCGGCACTGCAGAGCGCGCAAAGTGGTAGCGGCTGGGAACCACGTAACGTGGGATGGCCACTGACATCATGCCCTTGAAGCTGTTTGTCTCCACCACTCGATATGGCAGCATTTCGCAGGCCAGAAGCTTGGCTATGCTGGCTGTTAGTACCACGGCCCGGGGGTCATTTGCTGGCAATTTCCTCTTGTGCTCAAACATCTCCGAGACAGACAACTGAACCATAGGGCTACACACTGAAGGGCTGTTGGTTGTTGTGTTTGATGAAGACTGGGAGACCTCAAGAGCACTATTCCAGAAAGTGACAGTGTCAGCGTCATCTGATGTTTGTGAATGTTGTTGTGAACCACGCAATGGCTGGGCTACTGCTGCTGCTGAGGAGGGTCTGGTGGTGAGTCTGATGACCCCAAGGGAGGCAGTGTTGCTGGTACCCTGTCCTGCCGCGTTTGCCCACAGAGTGGGATGTTTGGATACCCTGCTCAGGCGGGTCTTGCACACCTTGCAAATCACCATGGTACCATCCTCACTGCAGTCTTCAAAGAAAGGCCAGACTTTGGAGCACCTGCCTTGCTGGCGATTTCTGTTTGCGCCTCTTTTGCGTCTCACTTGAACTTCCACGCTTGTGGTGCTGCCTACCTTGTGGCACAAGGCGAACTCGTGCAGCAGTGGGTTCTTCAACAGACTCATCTGTGCTGCTACGACGGCGATGTTCTCCTTCACATACAAAATCTGGGTCTGTGTCCACATTGTCCAAATCCTCCTCTTCCATCTCCTCAAACTCGTCATATGTGATTGTGGGCTGCCGCCGTGGAGTAGAGATCCCCAGAACAACCTCTGCGCAGCTCACTCCAACGTCTTCTTCCAGATCTTCTCGGCCGACCTCCTGCAATTGAAACCCCTCCTGCCCAACTTGCTCTGGGATTTGGGTTTCAAAGTCCTCGGACTCGCCTTGCATTTCAGTGTGCGGTGCATTTCCCACAGTAAATGGTTGTGAATCCGGGCACAACATTTCTGGCTGTTCCATTGACCTTTGAAAGGTGGAAGTTTGTTGGGCTGGGAATAGCTCCTGCGAATACCCCATTGTGTCCTGAGGAAATTCTTCGGACTGGTTATTTGGCAGTTGTGGTCGTGGTGTCGCTGCCGGTTGTGTCAGCTTTGTGCCCACTGGCTCCTTGTAACTAGCTGAGGACTCGGACCTCATGCGTGATGTGCTGGTGCTGCTTAACCCACCCACTGCTGGACGCTTGAGAGGTCATCCAATTAATTATCTGGTCCTGTTCTTTTGGATTTGTGAGGGTTGATTTCCTGGACAACATGGGCGGTATTGAGTGGGTTTTCTTCGGTGCTCCACTGTGGCCTGTACGTGAACCGTCAGGGGAAACACCTCTTCCCTTGCCCCTCCCTCATTCACAGGATTTCTTCTTCATTTCACTTATCCTTAAAGTACACGCTGACTGGCAGCAGTACAGTGGCAGTACAGAAATGCTATTTAGTGGTGGGTGAGCGGTGTACTACTATTCCCAGCAGAGACACAGAGCACAATGCTATACAGTGGTGGGTGAGCGGTGTACTACTATTCCCAGCAGTGGCACAGAGCACAATGCTATACAGTGGTGGGTGAGCGGTGTACTACTGTTCCCAGCAGCGACACAGAGCACAATGCTATACAGTGGTGGGTGAGCGGTGTACTACTGTTCCCAGCAGCGACACAGAGCACAATGCTATACAGTGGTGGGTGAGCGGTGTACTACTATTCCCAGCAGCGACACAGAGCACAATGCTATACAGTGGTGGGTGAGTGGTGTACTAATGTTCCCAGCAGCGACACAGAGCACAATGCTATACAGTGGTGGGTGAGCGGTGTACTACTATTCCCAGCAGCGACTCAGAGCACAATACTATACAGTGGCGGGTGAGCAGTGTACTACTGTTCCCAGCAGAGACACAGAGTGGCAGTAAACACAATGCTATATAGTGGTGGGTGAGCAGTGTACTACTATTCCCAGCAGCGACACAATGACTGGGGGGACCCTGGCTAGCCTGGCTGGAGAGAGAACTACCCTGCCTGCCTACCCAAAGCTAAACCCACAGACAAATGGCGGAGAAATGACGTGGATCGGGTATTTATTTACCCGAACCACGTGACCCGTTCGGCCAATTAGAGCGCGTTCGGGTCCGAACCACGTGACCCGTTCAGCAAATCACAGCGCTCTTAGTTCGGCCATATGGCCGAACACCATCAGGTGTTCGGTCGAACTCGAACAGTGGCGAACACTGTTCGCCCAACACTAATTAAGGGGTGGCATACATGTGACTCAGATTACGTGGTTTATGCTTTGAAATGCCCTTGTGGCTTATTATACATTGGACAGACCACCCAGAAACTAAAGAAGCGACTGTCGTCCCATAAGCACACTATTAGGGAACGACTAATAGATCAGGCAGTGGCATATCACTTTGTACATACAGGACATCATGTCAGCCAATTGAGATTTATGGTTTTAGAGCAGGTGACTCCATTGAGGAGAGGGGGAGATCGTTTGAAAAAACTGCTCTGGAGGGAAGCTTATTGGATTAAAAGGCTGGACACAATGGAGCCAAAAGGACTCAGAACTTGATCTGTTGCCCTTCTTATAGTTAGCTCCATTGTGCCCAGCCTTTCCAATATATGTATCTTGGACTAGTTTTGATAGTGCATTGAAGTATAGGTACATCTATATGCACATTTAGGTTAGTACCTTTAACATTTGGCCAGTACATAATATCTATATGAATGTGTCTACTGTGTCATCTGAGCTCTTTCCCTCTGTTTATATACCTTGTTATTATTTTGTTCTTTTTCCATTTTTTTATCTTTATTTCTTTAGTGTTATATATTTTATTTTTTATTTCCTTCCTCCTTTTTTTAGTTTTCCTCTTCTTCCTTTTCCTTTCTCTGCCCTTACATTACTTGGTTTCCTCTTACATATATAGATATAGAGATGGTCGTATTGATATGTGAGAACGTAGTGCCAATATGTTTGTTTATATATGTAGATTAGCCATGTTCCTATGCTCTGGATAGATAGCGTAATCACGTATATTTCATGCGACTCTCAGGCCGCATATGTATGGGGATGCCCTGATTGGTCGGTGGTTCGGGCCTCCTAGTTTCCACCTGGTGACGCTAGCGTCCCCATTGTTTCCACCTCTACACGCTGCGGCGGCGCTGTTCGGCGCCGCCCATGGCGTGACGACATGCAGGGCTCCCATCAGGTCCGCTATATGCGGAGGAGGTGGCGCCTCTGCGATGGGAGGCGGACAAAGGAGGCTCCGAGCCGCTGGCCAGGAGGGGCAGACTAGATGGGAGGTTCCTGGACTCTGCGTCCTATCAGGTTAGCAGCATAAAAGTTCCCCATCAGGTCCGCGATTTTAGGACTATTATGATTGGTGTGAATATGTTTGAATTCTATTGGCTGCTGCTGCCATCCATGATCAGTATAAATACGTAGTATGTTTGTTATGTAACTGTTATTCCCAGCTAAGCTTGACAAAGAGGCGTGCAACCTTGAAACGTTGCACTTTTTTGCTGGAACATTTTTATGCTTTAATGCAATAAAAGAGAAGAAGAAATAGATGGTGCCGGCTTCTTACTTCTTGTGTTGCTGATTGATCCGAAGTGCTGTTGGATCGCTGGCCGGGCACGTCGATTTGAAGATATTAATAGAGTGTGCAGTCACATCATTTCCATTTGGAAATGAGGTGCATTTTTTTTTCAATTTTGCATACATCGCTAAATTACAAGCCCATAATTTCATAAATAACATTAATATACCCTTTTGACATACAGTACATAGTTCAGTCCCCAAGATAACTATTTATGTATTTATTTTTATTTGTTTTTTTTATTATATGCATATAATTTATTTAGGTAACTATGGGAGAGGGTGTGAGGGAAGGAGTTAATTTTAAATGTAAGTTTCAGTTACTGTTCACAGTGCTCAGTTGCGTTGCAGAATAATTATGCATGTCAGCTCACTACCCACAATTCTATGGGCCTGTTCACAGTAACAGATTGCTTTATTCTAACTCGCTTCATGCAGGTTTTGTTTTTGACCACTGTGAACCTAGCCTGAGTCTTTTTATTAAAGAGTAACTGTCAGGCAAAAACAACTAATTTAAATCTATGTTTCCCTGTGTTAAACAGTGTGGAAGGAAGCCAAATGGCAATACTGAAGTTAAAAAGCTCTCTTACTTTATTGTTGGCTGAATAACAGCCTTCCTTATCTCCAGGCTGTTTAAGGAGGCCGCATAAGACTAAGAAGGCCGCAGGCAGCCTGCAGATCATCAGAAGGAAATGGCAGCGCTTCCAAACAGACGATGCACCTGAATTGACTACCTGCACAAGTATGCAGAGCTCGACTAACGGGCAGGTTACACACCTTGCATTCAAAACAGGTACAGTAAAAGGGGCGTTAGCTTCAGCATAAGTTGTGCACAAATTATCCCTAATAGACTCTCCTACGGCGGTGACGTGCCCCAACAGGAGAGAAACTAACCACTAATCTAGCAGTGAAACATATCAAAAAGTGAAGCATGTTCAAACAATGAAAATTGTCCAAAAAAGAGAAAAAAGGGTTAAAACCTCAAACTAATGTAACAGTGAAGCATATTCAACAGTGAAACATATCCAACAGTGTTTGAACATGCTTCACTTTTTGATATGTTTCACTGCTAGATTAGTGGTTAGTTTCTCTCCTGTTGGGGCACGTCACCGCCGTAGGAGAGTCTATTAGGGATAATTTGTGCACAACTTATGCTGAAGCTAACGCCCCTTTTACTGTACCTGTTTTGAATGCAAGGTGTGTAACCTGCCCGTTAGTCGAGCTCTGCATACTTGTGCAGGTAGTCAATTCAGGTGCAGCGTCTGTTTGGAAGCGCTGCCATTTCCTTCTGCTGTACAAAACTTAAGTATACTTCAGGCTAGCTGCCTCCAGGGGTGTCAGCTTGCATTCAAATTTTAGAATTTAGATTAGTGTTAGCACATAATTTGCATCGGATTTGTATTCAAGGTATGTATTTAGCCCCAAGGGGCTGGGCATATCTCTGGAGCTTTCACTTCACTTGCAGCCTGTGCGCGCTGCCCATTGCTTGCAGCCTGCAGATCATGATGGGAAGGTTTTTTTTCCTCTCTACTGCCCTCCCTGGACCACCCCTTCATTTCCCTATCCCGCCCTAATCACCTGCTGCAGCCTTATTGGCTGCTCCCTCTCCTTCCCCATCCAGACACCCCGAGTGACAGCCACGATCGGCGGCAAGCCCCCCCCCCCCCCCCGCAAGTGACAGCCGCGATTAGCGGCAAACTCCCCATCATCCCCCCCGTGAGTGACAGCCGTGTTCGGCGGCAGATTCCCAAAATCACCCGGCCGCTGCCCCAACCCCCCCGCGAGTGACAGCCGTGATCGGCGGCATCCAACCACCCCCCCCCCCCCCGGCGATTGACAGCCACGATCGGCGGCCGACCCCCCTCGTGAGTGACAGCAGCGATCGGCGGCACTCTACCCCACACCCCCCCCCCCGCGATTGACAGCCGCGATCGCCGGCACCCCCCCACGAGTGACAGCCGCGATCGCCGGTAGATTCCCCAAATCACACCCCCCCCCCACGAGTTACAGCCACGATCGGCGTCAGATTCCACAAATCACCCCCCACCACGCGCGTGACAGATTACCCAAATCACCAAACCCCCCCCCCGCGATTGACAGTCGCGATCGACGGCACAACCCCCAACCCCCCCCCCCCGGGAGTGACAGCGGTGATCGGAGGTAATCCAAATCACCCCACCCCCGGGGATGTGTGTCAGCCGCAGTCAGTGGCAGATTGCTAATTCCCCAGCAAACCCCCCACACACGTGAGAGCCGCGATCGGCGGCAACCCCCCCACCCCCCCCACGAGTGACAGCCACGATCAGCGGCACATTCCTAACCCCCCCCCCCGCAAACCCCTCCCCCAGTCACCCGCAAAACGACCAACATCGCGATCTGCCGCAAAACGGCCGACATCGCAATCGCAAGCAAAATGACCAACATCACAATCGCAAGCAAAATGAACGACATCGCAATCGCCCGCAAAACGACCGAAATCGCAAGCAAAACGACTGACTTTGCAATCGCAACCCCCCCCCTGCAAACCCCTCCCCCATCCCGCAATCACCCGCAAAACGACCGACATCGCAATCGGCCGCAAAACAACCGACATGGCAATCGCAAGCAAAACGACCGACATCGCAATCGCAAGCAAAACGACTGACTTTGCTATCATCACAAAACGACCGACATCACAACTGCCCGCAAATTAAATGACATCGCAACCACCAACACAGCCCCCCCCCCCGCAACTGACAACGCAATCGCTCGCACGGCTCCCCCCACCCCAACTGACAGCGAGATCGCGCACAATACCCCCCCCCCGACATGGTCACTACCCGCTGAGTGACAGACAATATGCCCCCGTTATGCTTAATACACACGATGCATTTTCCCGCTTGATCCGCGGGTCGATCGGGATCAATTAGATTATTTCCAACATGCTTGATTCGGATTTCGATCATTCCTGACGTCGATTTGGCATAATTAACATGCAAATCAACGGCAGGAACAATAGAAATCTGAATCGAGCTTGTTGGAAATAATCAAATCAATCCCGATCGACCCGCGGATCGAGCAGGAAAACGCATCTTGTGTACCGAGCATAAGACCAGAGACTGGTAGGAGTGTCTGAGGGCTGGGACTTGGGAGGGCTAATGAATAATTAATCAGGAAGCAGGGTAAGGGAGGATATGACATCACAATTGGCTTCAGACAAGACAGTCAAAGATGGAAGCTGCCATGAAATGTCAGGAGCATCAATCTCTGCATATACTATATAAAAAAACTGTGAAATCCAAACGTGGACAGTGAAATGCATATGTAATGTAAGTACAGCCAGTATTTCGCTACTGATATATGTGTTTTTTTGTCTCTGAGACAGCTCCTCTTTAAAGTAAATGTATCTAGGTGTAATTTTACTATTTGGCCACAAGATGTCATCATGTATTATTTTCTAATAGAGTACTATAAGTACGTGAACAGGAAGTAATGCGTGGACGTGTTACTTAGTTCTGTTACAATGATCGCGGCATCTCATTGATGCCGGCGATCATTGACACGGGGCCTTAGATTAAAGGGAAGGTTCAGGGACTAGCTAAAAAAAATAAAAATCCATTTCCACTTACCTGGGGCTTCCTCCAGCCCGTGGCAGGCAGGAGGTGCCCTCGGCGCCGCTCCGCAGGCTCCCGGTGGTCTCCGGTGGCCGACCCGACCTGGCCAGGCCGGCAGCCAGGTCGGGCCTCTTCTGCGCTCCATGGTGCGTTCCACGCCGGCGCGCTGTCGTCATCGGACGTCCTCCGGGTTGTACTGCGCAGGCTCAGTAGTTCTGAGCCTGCGCAGTACAACCCGGAGGACGTCCGATGACGTCAGCGCGCCGGCGTGGAACGCACCATAGAGCGCAGAAGAGGCCCGACCTGGCCGCCGGCCTGGCCAGGTCGGGTCGGCCACCGGAGACCACCGGGAGCCTGCGGAGCGGCGCCGAGGGCACCTCCTGCCTGCCACGGGCTGGAGGAAGCCCCAGGTAAGTGGAAATGGATTTTTATTTTTTTTAGCTAGTCCCTGAACCTTACCTATAATGAATGGGATTTGCATTCAACAATCATTCATTTCCCCTCTAATGGGCGGCGAGTCCAGTGGTGGGAGCGAGTGGCGGCCATCCACAGGCATTGACAGTTATCTACATGGCTGGGCAGGAACTGAAGTCCTGCCCAACAAAGATATACTGTAGTAAACCACGGAAATGGTTAAAGTGACTGAAAGGTTTTTTTTTTTGTTTGTTTTTTTTAAGTAAAGTAAACCAAAACAACTGAAGATCCGGACTGTGAGGTTTTTATTTTATAAATGTATTTATTTAGTTTAGTAACTACTGAGTACGGTGATACCACATGTGTGACCTTTTTTGCAGCCTAGGTGCTCTAAGGGGCCCAGGGCCGGCCTTAGGTTTCACAGCGCCCTGAGCGAAACCTGATTTTTGTGGCCCCCCCTTCATCTTCTTCCCCCTTGCGTGCACACATGCGCTCGCGCACACACACGCGTCCATATGCAACCAGCTATAGGCGCCCCCTATACCTTGGGGTGTCTTCTTTCTAAAATGGGGTAACTTGTGGGGTTCCTATACTGCCCTGGCATTTTAGGGGCCCTAAACCGTGAGGAGTAGTCTAGAAACCAAATGCCTCAAAACGACCTGTAAAATCCTAAAGGTGCTCATAGGACGTTGGGCCCCTTAGCGCACCTAGGCTGCAAAAAAGTGTCACACATGTGGTATCGCCATACTCAGGAGAAGAAGTATGTGTTTTGGGGTGTATTTTTACACATACCCATGCTGGGTGGGAGAAATATCTCTGTAAATGCCTTTTTTTTTTTTTTTTTTTTTTTTAAACACAATTTACAGAGATATTCTATCAGTCAGAGTGCCACTGCTGTTCACCGGTTCGTATTCTGACCCAGATGATTCGTCGGATGAAGCTTCCCAATCACACTCACCCCACTGGGCCAGAATCTTGGCGGCCTCTTCAGCGGAATACCCCTTCTTTGCCATGGTTGACTGCTAAATTTAGAGGGTATTCCTCTGAGACTATCCAGGAAAAAGAGCACCTACCCAGCAAATGGGAGTACTTGTGAAGTAGAAAGGTGTGGTCACTGAGTTTTGATTAAAAAAAAAAAAAAAAATCAAAACTGATCTTTACAGCGCCACAGTTATTGTAAAGGGATTTTGCAGTGATCAGAAAAAAAAATTCTGTCACTGCAGTGGGGCGGGTGAGGGGTTGGCCGGGTGATCAGAAGCCCGCAGGGGGCAGATTAGGGCCTAATCTGATGGGTAGGAGTGCTAGGGGGTGACAGGTGGTGACGGGAGGTGATTGATGGGTGTCTCAGTGGGTGATTAGAGGGGAGAATAGATGCAATCAATGCACCGGGGAGGTGATCGGAAGGGGGTCTGAGGGGGATCTGCGGGTTTGGCCGAGTGATCAGGACCCCACATGGGGCAAATTAGGGCCTGATCTTATGGGTAGGTGTGCTAGGGGGTGACAGGAGGTGAATGATGGGTGTCTCAGGGTGTGATTAGAGGGGGGAATAGATGCAGTCAATGCACTGGGGAGGTGATTAGGGGGAGTCTGAGGGCGATCTGAGGGTGTGGGTGGGTGAGTGGGTGCCCCCAAGGGGCAGATGAGGGTCTGATATGATGGGTATGAAGGGTAGCAGTGACAGGTGGTGACGGGGTGATTGATGGGTGATCAGTGGGTGATTAGAGGGGAGAACAGATGTAAATAAATGCACTGGGGAGGTGATCAGGGGCGGTCTGAGGGTGATCTGAGGGTGTGGGCGGGTGTTTGGGGGCCCGTAAGGGACAGGATAGGGTCTGATCTGATGGGTAGCAGTGACAGGTGGTGACAAAGGGTTACGGGGTGATTGATAGGTGATCAGGGTGTGATTAGAGAGGAGAATAGATGCAAGCAATGCACTGGCGAGGTGATCAGGGGGGTCTGAGGGCAATCTGAGGGTGTGGGTGGGTGATTGGGTGCCTGCAAGGGGCAGATGAGGGTCTGATGTGATGGGTATGATGGGTAGCAGTAAAAGAAATTGAGACACGTATTGATGTATTAAAACAATACTATAACCTGCCATATAAACGTACCCCATATACTGCACACACCCATATACAATGGACAGGCCCTACTAATGCTGCCAGCCTATTCTAGACTTGCTGTGCTGCATAACAGTCCTTGCTAACTGCTGCTAAACTGAAAAGTCCAGCCATATTCATTGGGACTATAACACGCAGGACTATGCAATCTTCGCTGGCCAGCAAAAAAAGCCTTCACATGTCCATAAATATAGTGCTTGTTAAAAGAAAAGCCAGGATCTCACCACTCCTACGTGTACATGGGGGGGTAATTGCGTAGTCTCCAGAAGCCTTGCGGTGGTCGCTTGTGAAGGTGGCCGCACCATCCCCTTCTCACATGGACTTGCAAAGTGCGGGCATCCCCGCATGCCAGGAGGGGGCCACTATGCTGCAAACATTGTCTCTTCCAAATCGCACCGGCTTCAGGCCTCAGGATGCTGGGATAGTGTGGTTGGAAAACTCACAGCAACTTCCTGGATGAGAAATGGATGGTGGCCTGGCTTAGCCAAACTTAGTCAACCGGTTTCATTGCATAACCAGCAATTTCTTCAGGATATAATGGCATAGTTACGCTTGGCACCATCTAGTGGTTCTTTTTATAGCTGCATGCCCTTGTAAAATCATTTGCATTGGAATTCAATTATACTACAAGCAAAAGTGTGCAAGCACTCCATCTTGTGGATTTTTGCATAATTACACATGTTTTACAAATGCTTACATTTATATTGAATCCCATTTATGCACTTAAAGCTGCAGACCCATACCAAGCACAAATGCCGTTCATTGGCCTAATACTAAATCTTATGAAGGGGCGGGGGCCCGGGGGGAAGGAGGGGAAAAAAGGGACCGCCAGACACCCGCCACAACTTAAATACAGTCCACAGCAACACTGCCAGATGAATAAACCCCCCCATGTGCCAACCCACAAAATTTATGCTTATGAGGTCAATCACATCGCAAACATCGGCGCAATCTCACTGATGAGCAAACTGAATGCCATTCAGAGGAACACCTCCAGATTTAGGTTCACATTCAAACCATGCAGACTCATTGGGCTCGATTCACAAAGCGGTGCTAACCCAGTTAGAGACTTTAGGCATGATAACCATTGCACCACGCTTGTGAAAAGCCAGTTTAGGCATGATAAGTTTAGGCATGATAAGTTTAGATAAGTTTAGAGCGTGCGCAAAGTCCCGCACGCAAAGCAGAGCCATTAAACTCTGTGCGAAGTGCACCAGACTTTGCTAGTGCAAAACTTTTGATCAGCTGTGCACTGCGGTGCTAACCCAGTTGGTGCTTAAACTTATCACACCTAAACTTATCATGCCTAAACTTATCATGCCTAAACTGAGTTTAGGCGTGATAAAGGGCTTTTCACCAGCGTGCTAAGGCCCGGTTCACATTAGCGGCTGCTATCCGGAATCGCCGTGCCGGAGCCGTGCCGGAGCCGGACCGCATGCGGACCGGACGAAACGGACGCACGGCATAGCAATGAAAGTCTATGCGACCGTTCACATGCGTCCGTTTCGTCCGGACCGGAGCCGGACCGGATCCGGACTCCGGCGTCCGTTCCAACATGCGCTATTTTTTGGTCCGGCTGGTCCGGCTGACGTATCCGGACCGGAGCCGGAATGTTGCATCCGGCCAATGGAAACCAATGAGAACCGGAGAGCGCACAACACACTGGCTATAAAAACCGGATGTTGTACCACACTTCCTATGCAGACTCTATGGTATGGTGGCCATTTTGGATGGGGACCACATGGCACCAGCGTTCACAGAGTGGAGCAGCAGTGACTTCATGCTGGAGCTCTTTGGCAGCAATATGGAGCAGGATCTGTCTGATAGCGAGGGGGTGAGGCCCTACACATCAGAAGACCTCATCCTACAGGTGCAGCAGGTACCAGCCCTGTGGGACAAGGGGGATGCGGACCACAGCAACATCAAAAAATGCAGAGGCCTGTGGAAAAAAATTGCCAAGCTGTATGTGGAGGACTTTGAGAACTTGAGCAAGAGACAGCAAGGCACAGAGGGTATGTTGACTAGAAGTTTTTTTGGGGGGGCTTGTGGTTTAAGCTTGTGATGTATTCAACTTTTGCTATGGATTTGTGTCACCCACGTGTTGCCCACCCACCCGTGGCCCACCCACCTGTTCCCCACCCACCTGTACCCCACCTGTGATGTATCCCACCCACCTGTGATGTATCACACCCACCTGTACCCCACCTGTGATGTATCCCACCTGTGATGTATCCCACCCACCAGTACCCCACCTGTGATGTATCCCACCCACCTCTACCCCACCTGTGATGTATCCCACCCACCTGTACCCCACCTGTGATGTATCCCACCCACCTGTGATGTATCCCACCCACCTGTACTGTATCCCACCCACCTGTGATGTATCCCACCCACCTGTGCTGTATCCCACCCACCTCTACCCCACCTGTGATGTATCCCACCTGTGATGTATACCACCCACCTGTACCCCACCTGTGCTGTATCCCACCCACCTGTGCTGTATCCCACCCACCTGTGATGTATCCCACCTGTGATGTATCCCACCCACCTGTGATGTATCCCACCCACCTGTGCTGTATCCCACCCACCTGTGATGTATCCCACCCACCTGTGCTGTATCCCACCCACCTCTACCCCACCTGTGATGTATCCCACCTGTGATGTATACCACCCACCTGTACCCCACCTGTGCTGTATCCCACCCACCTGTGCTGTATCCCACCCACCTGTGATGTATCCCACCCACCTGTGCTGTATCCCACCCACCTGTGCTGTATCCCACCCACCTCTACCCCACCTGTGATGTATCCCACCTGTGATGTATCCCACCCACCTGTACCCCACCTGTGCTGTATCCCACCCACCTGTGCTGTATCCCACCCACCTCTACCCCACCTGTGATGTATCCCACCTGTGATGTATACCACCCACCTGTACCCCACCTGTGCTGTATCCCACCCACCTGTGCTGTATCCCACCCACCTGTGATGTATCCCACCTGTGATGTATCCCACCCACCTGTGATGTATCCCACCCACCTGTGCTGTATCCCACCCACCTGTGATGTATCCCACCCACCTGTGCTGTATCCCACCCACCTCTACCCCACCTGTGATGTATCCCACCTGTGATGTATACCACCCACCTGTACCCCACCTGTGCTGTATCCCACCCACCTGTGCTGTATCCCACCCACCTGTGATGTATCCCACCCACCTGTGCTGTATCCCACCCACCTGTGCTGTATCCCACCCACCTCTACCCCACCTGTGATGTATCCCACCTGTGATGTATCCCACCCACCTGTACCCCACCTGTGCTGTATCCCACCCACCTGTGCTGTATCCCACCCACCTCTACCCCACCTGTGATGTATCCCACCTGTGATGTATACCACCCACCTGTACCCCACCTGTGCTGTATCCCACCCACCTGTGCTGTATCCCACCCACCTGTGCTGTATCCCACCCACCTGTGCTGTATCCCACCCACCTCTACCCCACCTGTGATGTATCCCACCTGTGATGTATCCCACCCACCTGTACCCCACCTGTGCTGTATCCCACCCACCTGTGCTGTATCCCACCCACCTCTACCCCACCTGTGATGTATCCCACCTGTGATGTATACCACCCACCTGTACCCCACCTGTGCTGTATCCCACCCACCTGTGCTGTATCCCACCCACCTGTGATGTATCCCACCCACCTGTGCTGTATCCCACCCACCTGTGCTGTATCCCACCCACCTCTACCCCACCTGTGATGTATCCCACCTTTGATGTATCTCACCCACCTGTACCCCACCTGTGCTGTATCCCACCCACCTGTGCTGTATCCCACCCACCTGTGATGTATCCCACCCACCTGTGCTGTATCCCACCCACCTGTGATGTATCCCACCCACCTGCGATGTACCCCACCTGTGCACATAAAACATACACAATGACCAATTATACATCAATTTATTGTAAAAAATTAATACATTTAAAATCACTCAAACTTGAAACTCCAAAATAAACACATTTCAACAAAACATATTAAAAACCAAACATTCACCCTCGTCCAGGTGGTGTGGTAAAATAAAGTCTCAGTTGGTCCCTGTTCCGCAGTGACACTACCCTTGGCCTGGTTGCATACCTCCGCAGGGGCATTAGTGGAAGCACATTCGGGGGTTCCGGAGTCTCTCTTTCCTCCTGCCGCACAAAGTTGTGGAGGATGCATGCTGCCTTCACCACGACAACTGCGTTGCCCGGTTTCAGCAGCATGGGCGTGTGGAACACCCTCCACTTTGACACCAGGATCCCAAATGTGCACTCCACCATTCTCCTTGCACGGCTCAACCGAGCATTGAAGTGTAGCTGGCTGGCATCAAGTCCCCTGTCTGGGTACGGACGCATTACATGGTCGGACAGGGCGAAGGCCTCGTCCCCCACAAACACATAGGGGTAGGCCGGTGCCCTTGTCCCAGGCCAGGGTCTGTCACGGGGGAGACGCAGTCTGCCTTCCTCCATCAGCCGGCAAAGGGTCGTACGCTGGAAAATTCCAGAGTCATTGGAACTACCGTACGACCCCACGTCCACGTACACAAACTTGTAGTCCGCATCTGCCACTGCCATTAGAACAATGCTGAAGTATTTTTTATAGTTGAAATAATGGCTGCCACTCCCCACGGGTTTCTGAATCCGGATGTGTTTCCCATCCAGTGCGCCAACACAATTAGGAAACTTGCACTCGGTCCAGAAGCCCTGGGCGATCTCCTCCCATTTCGTGGTGTCCGGCACAGGCATGTATCTGGCCCTCAGTCGCGTCCAAAGGATCCTCGAAGTCCTCACGACGATGCCTGCCACCGTGCTCTTCCCAATACGAAATGTGACATGTAGCGATGTATATGTTTGTCCAGTTGCGATGTACCTACAAGAGAAATAATCGAAATCAATTTTTCATGTCGTTACAGGAGAAAGGTACAAGACAAGGTGGCGCAATATACGGGATGCATATGTGAAATGGCTACGGAAGAAAAAACTTGCCGAACGAAGTGGCAGTGGCGGGGGAAGGCGACAAAAAGACTACCAATTTGCCAAGCAATTGTCTTTCATCAATGCAAGCCTGGAACCTAGACTGTAAGTACCACTACTGTGGGCAGGAACTGAGAGCTCATTTACCATGACTTCGGCCATGTATTGCTATGGCCTCAATTCCCATGGCTAGCGAACTTTTCTCACAAGCTTTATCAAATGTTGGGTAGAAACGGGTGATAAAGTGATTGCTAGTGTTTGCTAGCTCTGTGAATTGACGCCACATGCTGTTTGGCACACCAATAAATATTTTTTTTATCTACAGGACTGAAGACAATTTGGAGCAAGAGGAACCGACCCAGGAGGCACGGTTCAGCAGTGAGGAGAGCTTGGTGGATGATGACGTCGCCGATGTAACCTATTGCCCCGAGGCGAGGAGTAGGAGGAGGGAGTCCTTAATCACAACTCCGTCCTTTGATGATGACTTGGCAGAAGAGAGCTTGGATGTTGAGGTTGCAGGACCGAGTGTGGAAGAAGCTGAACCTCCACAATCGACCGCTATGGAAGCTCCAGGGGAACAAGAACAAAGTGAGGAGCACCGAGAGACTGCAGCACAACCAGCGCGCAGGGCAACCCCGACACAGGCCAGAGGACGGGAAGATGCTGCCACACCACCAGTGAGGACCACCACACCAGTGAGGCGTCGAGGTACCCTCCCCCCAACAAGGAGAGAGACAGAGTCCGAGATGTCCGGGGCTGTCTCCGGACTTCTCGGGATTCTTCAGAGCCACCAAACTCTCATAACCCGGCAGTTGCAAGATGAGGACAGGGGCCATATCATGGAGCAGTACAAGTCCTACATCACTACACTGCAATGTGAGCTCGACGCTGTACATGGGCACTACAGGGACGAGCTTAAAATGATGCATGAGATGCACAGAGGAGAAATCGACCAACTGCGTGCGCAGCATCATCAGTCGGTGGGCCAGCTGCAGAACATGATGCAGCAAATGCATCAACAAAGCAAGGAACTACTGAAATTGCAGGCACACCCGTGTTTTCACACTGTGATGTCTCTAATACCATATCTAGAAAAGGTGCCTTCACAAAACCTGATGGCGTGCCATTCCAATTTGCTGGAGGTGATTAAACAGCACATGGACACGCCATTATTGCAACCACCAATTTTTAGACCCCCACAACCAACAGCGGTGCCCACCTGGCAATCATCACAGATGTACACCGGCTACAGAGGCAGTCAATATGGGCCACCGCTGTCAGGGTCCAGCTCATCCACGACCAGCACCCAAGAGAGTCCAGATTTCCAGGCAGCAACTCCCACCTTTTCTAGTAGTGGTGCCGATACAATTTGAAAAAAAAAGTCAAATTGTTCCTGGACATGCTCCTCTGAATACCTCCGATCCTCGGAGGAAGGATACCATCACAGGGCTTTTTAACTTTTGGTTTTGCTGGACTTGAACTTTAGGGCCTGGTGTCCCCGAAAGACACTACCTGGGTCACAACCTTGTGCCTGTTGCACTGCACCTGTAGTCCTGCACCTGTGCCTTTGATTCCTCTTGTTCCTTACTTTGTTGATCCTAATCACTTGCACAAGACCCTTGGAGCCATGGGTGAAGGACACCTTCACTGGTCGGTGAGAGGCCTAGCCTTTTCACTGACCTGTGTCCTTCATCCATGGCTCAGAGGGTCCTGTGCCAGTCGTTAGGTTTTAGAAGCACTAATAATTTAGGGCCTGGTGTCCCCGAAAGACACTACCTGGGTCACAACCTTGTGCCTGTTGCACAGCACCTGTAGTCCTGCACCTGTGCCTTTGATTCCTCTTGTTCCTTACTTTGTTGATCCTAACCACTTGCACAAGACCCTTGGAGCCATGGATGAAGGACACCTTGACTGGTCGATGAGAGGCCTAGCCTTTTCACTGACCTGTGTCCTTCATCCATGGCTCAGAGGGTCATGTGCCAGTGGTTAGGTTTTTGAAGCACTTCAACTTTAGGGCCTGGTGTCCCCGAAAGACACTACCTGGGTCACAACCTTGTGCCTGTTGCACTGCACCTGTAGTCATGCACCTCTGCCATCGGTTCCTCTTGCTCCTCACTTTGTTCTTGTTCCTAACCACTTGCACAAGACCCTTGGAGCCATGGATGAAGGACACCTTGACTGGTCGGTGAGAGGCCTAGCCTTTTCACTGCCCTGTGTCCTTCATCCATGGCTCAGAGGGTCATGTGCCAGTGGTTAGGTTTTTGAAGCACTTCAACTTTAGGGCCTGGTGTCCCCGAAAGACACTACCTGGGTCACAACCTTGTGCCTGTTGCACTGCACCTGTAGTCATGCACCTCTGCCATCGGTTCCTCTTGCTCCTCACTTTGTTCTTGTTCCTAACCACTTGCACAAGACCCTTGGAGCCATGGATGAAGGACACCTTGACTGGTCGGTGAGAGGCCTAGCCTTTTCACTGCCCTGTGTCCTTCATCCATGGCTCAGAGGGTCATGTGCCAGTGGTTAGGTTTTTGAAGCACTTCAACTTTAGGGCCTGGTGTCCCCGAAAGACACTACCTGGGTCACAACCTTGTGCCTGTTGCACTGCACCTGTAGTCATGCACCTCTGCCATCGGTTCCTCTTGCTCCTCACTTTGTTCTTGTTCCTAACCACTTGCACAAGACCCTTGGAGCCATGGATGAAGGACACCTTGACTGGTCGGTGAGAGGCCTAGCCTTTTCACTGACCTGTGTCCTTCATCCATGGCTCAGAGGGTCATGTGCCAGTGGTTAGGTTTTTGAAGCACTTCAACTTTAGGGCCTGGTGTCCCCGAAAGACACTACCTGGGTCACAACCTTGTGCCTGTTGCACTGCACCTGTAGTCATGCACCTCTGCCATCGGTTCCTCTTGCTCCTCACTTTGTTCTTGTTCCTAACCACTTGCACAAGACCCTTGGAGCCATGGATGAAGGACACCTTGACTGGTCGGTGAGAGGCCTAGCCTTTTCACTGACCTGTGTCCTTCATCCATGGCTCAGAGGGTCATGTGCCAGTGGTTAGGTTTTTGAAGCACTTCAACTTTAGGGCCTGGTGTCCCCGAAAGACACTACCTGGGTCACAACCTTGTGCCTGTTGCACTGCACCTGTAGTCATGCACCTCTGCCATCGGTTCCTCTTGCTCCTCACTTTGTTCTTGTTCCTAACCACTTGCACAAGACCCTTGGAGCCATGGATGAAGGACACCTTGACTGGTCGGTGAGAGGCCTAGCCTTTTCACTGCCCTGTGTCCTTCATCCATGGCTCAGAGGGTCATGTGCCAGTGGTTAGGTTTTTGAAGCACTTCAATTTTAGGGCCTGGTGTCCCCGAAAGACACTTGGGCAGCTATGCCCTACAACTCTTCCAGCACAAAGTTGGTGGTTGGTGTTCCTTAAAACTGACCGGGCTATACCATAGATATGTTATTTTTTTGTCTTCCATGTTGGAAGAATGTTTCCATGTTGGAAAGTGGTTGTTTTTGCAATAAAAAAATTTGTTTTTACATACCTCAGTGTGATGAGTAGTTGTTCTTGTGGTGTGACTGCTCTCCTGAACGTGGTATCCTTCTTCCTAAGGTCATCCTTCACCATCTCCAAAAGGGTATCAAACCTGTCAGGAGATGTAAAGGAAGAAGCTGTAAAGTATGTTGTGGGACAAGGTGTTGGGTGGAGGATGGGGGAGGTGTGTTTACAGAGGTTTGGGAGTGTTGTGGAGGGTGGGGGTGTAGTGTATAGCTAGGTATACAGGGGTGTGGGGGTCAGGGTGGTGTGTTTAGCTAGGTATACAGGGATGAGGTGTTGTGGGGGTGAGGGTGGGGTGTTTAGGAATGGTGGGGGTTGGTGTATTTAGGCCTATATACTTACAGGGGAATAGACATCCGAGTGTAGCTGTAGAACTTCTGTGGGTGTCGTCTGAGGTCCCGGTAGAGGGCCTGGAACTCTCCCTTCCTCTGCCTCCTGGCTAGTAGAGGGTGCACCCACCATCTCCTGCGAGGAGCACGCCTTCTCCCCACATAGTAGTAGGTAAACAACAGGAAGGAGAGAATTCCCAGGTAATAAGCGTAAAAAATGACTGGATCCATGGTCCCAACTGCTGTCTCTGTATCCAAGGATGGTCTCCACACGTCCAGCTGTCTCCAACAATGACCCCAGAGCTTCTGCTGACCTCCCAGAACCCCAGGTATTTATACAGGTTGTTATCTCTTTAAGAATCCGGATCCGGACCGCAACCGTGTTCATACCGCACGGAAACCGTATGCAACCGGACCGGATCCGGACCGGATCCGGACAGGAACCGTACGGTTCAGGTCCGATCCGGATCCGGTGCGGTCCGGACATCCGGTGCGGTTTTTGCAAAACCGCAAGTGTGAACGGGGCCCTTAGCACCGCTTTGTGAATCAGGCCCATAGAATTGTATTTAAAAATCCTCATGCATTCCTTTTGCAATAGAATTTTATCAAAATCTCTGCGCCTAGGACTTATGTTCAGTTTATAAATTCCTCTATATCTAAGACCTCTATTATCACTGTTATGGCATTCAGTAAAATTAGAGACAATGTTTGCAGCCTAGTGGCTCCCTCCTGGCATGCGGGGATGCCCGCACTTTGCAAGTACATGTGAGAAGGGGAGGGTGCGGCCACCGTCACAAGCGACCACCGCAAGGCTTCTGGAGACTACGCAATTACCCCTCATGTGCACGTGGGTGAGGGTAGGAGTGGTGAGATCCTGGCTTTTCTTTTAACAAGCACTATATTTATGGACATGTGAAGGCTTTTTTTGCTGGTCAGCGAAGATTGCATAGTCCTGCGAGTTATAGTCCCAATGAATATGGCTGGACTTTTCAGTTTAGCAGCAGTTAGCAAGGACTGTTATGCAGCACAGCAAGTCTAGAATAGGCTGGCAGCAATAGTAGGGCCTGTCCATTGTATATGGGTGTGTGCAATATATGGGGTACGTTTATATGGTAGGTTATAGTATTGTTTTAATACACCAATACCTTTTGCAAGAAACGTGTCTCAATTTCTTTTGTATCATATGTTTATTGTGCTATGCACAAAAGGTTTAGAGTGGTTTATGATGGGTAGCAGTGACAGGTTATGAAAGGGGGTGATTGATGGGTGATCAGTGTGTGATTAGAGGGGAGAACAGATGTAAATAATGCACTGGGGAGGTGATCAGGGGGTCTGAGGGCGATCTGAGGGTGTGGGCGGGTGTTTGGCTGCTCGTAAGGGGCAGATTAGGGTCTGATCTGATGGGTAGCAGTGAGAGGTGGTGACAAGGGGTGACGGGGTGATTGATAGGTGATTAGGGTGTGATTAGAGGGGAGAGTAGATTCAAGCAATGCACTGGCGAGGTGATCAGGGGGGGGTCTGAGGGCAATCTGAGGGTGTGGGCGGGTGATTGGGTGCCCGCAAGGGGCAGATGAGGGTCAGATCTGATGGGTATGATGAGTAGCAGTGACAGGTGTTGACGGGGTGATTGATGGGTGATTAGAGAGGAGAACAGATGTAAATAATTCACTGGGGAGGTGATCAGGGGTGGTCTGAGGGCGATCTGAGGGTGTGGGCGAGTGTTTGGGTGCCCGCAGGGGGCAGATTAGGGTCTGATCTGATGGGTAGCAGTCACACGTGGTGACAGGGGGTGACGGGGTGATTGATAGGTGATCAGGGTGTGATTAGAGGGGAGGATAGATGCAAGCAATGCACTGGCAAGGTGATCAGGGGGGGGTCTGAGGACGATCTGAGGGTGTGGGTGGTTAATTGGGTGCCCGCAAGGGGCAGATTAGGGTCTGACCTGATGGGTATGATGGGTAGCAGTGACAGGTGGTGACGGGGTGATTGATGGGTGATCAGTGGGTGATTAGAGAGAACAGATGTAAATAATGCACTGGGGAGGTGTCATGTGAGCCGTGACCAAATGGATTGGGGGACATTTGGGCGTCCCCAAAATATACAGCGTTCCTCTGATGCACCGGCCAGCCCATGCGTTTGAGAAGCATGCATGGGTTGGAAAGAAGCAGGCTTCTACATTGCAGACTGTATTATAGACTGTGTCCTCACTTAAACACTGGCATCCGGGCTGTTTCTGACTTACTTAGCCCTGTGAGGTCACAGGCCCTTGGAAGGTGCCCACATGGCTGGAGACATTTACCACCTTTAGAGACAGTGTGTCTTCAAAAGACTATCGGTCCAGGAATATCATCACCTGATTTAATTATCTCTGTGGGGAGCCATTGTGATGTGTACAGTAGTGTATTCCAGGTGCTGGACCTTATTGTGTACAGATAGATAAGATAAACTGTTTAACCTTGTATAGTGAGTACCACATGGTTGGGATGGGCAATCCTTCCCAAAGGTGGGGGCTCTGGTGTTCCTGTACTGGAAACAAATATTAGACTTATGTCTCTGCTCCTAATGCTTTATTTCTTAGCTGTACTACACATACAAATCATTGTATCATAATTTTTTTCCACTTCAGTGTCTCTTTAAAGGATACTCTAAGTGACATGTGACATGATGAGATAGACATGTGTATGTACAGGGCCTAGTACACAAATAACTATGCTGTGTTCCTTTTTTTCTTTCTCTGTCTGAAAGAGTTAAATATCAGGTATGTAAGTGGCTGACTCAGTCCTGACTCTAACAGGAAGTGACTACAGTGTAACCCTCACTGATAAGAAATTCCAACTATAAAACACTTTCCTAGCAGAAAATGGCTTCTGAGAGCAAGACAGAGATAAAAAGGGGAATTTCTTATCAGTGAGGGTCACATTGTAGTCACTTCCTGTCTCAGTCAGAACTGAGTTAGCCACTTACATACCTCATCTTTAACTCTTTCAGGCAGAGAAAGAAAAAAAGGAACACAGCATAGTTACTTGTGTGCTAGGCACTGTACATACACATGTCTATTTCATCATGTCACATGTCACTTCGGGTATCCTTTAAAGAGACACTGAAGCGGAAAAAAATTATGATACAATGATTTGTATGTGTAGTACAGCTAAGAAATAAAGCATTAGGAGCAGAGACATAAGTCTAATATTTGTTTCCAGTACAGGAAGAGTTAAGAAACTCCAGTTATCTATGCAAATAGCCATTGAGCTCCATGACTTTGAAAGTCGCAGAGAGCTCTGACTTCTGATTAGGTTATCTCAATTGTCTTGTGTTTTTCTTTTGCAGAAAACAGTTCAGGGCAGGTCAAAAGTTCACTGCCTGTTCTGTAAAAACATTTGGAATGCTGAGTAATGTGTAAACTGCACATATTAGAGAATGATGCAATGTTATAAAAAAAAAAAAGCTGTATAACTGAAAATAAAAATATGAGAATATTTTTTTTTTTTTGCTACCAATGTTCTAGTAATTACCCCTACTACACAACCAATTCATGATATTATAATTTTTTTTTCGCTTCAGTGTCTCTTTAACATCTATGTAGATAAGCAGCACTAATAAATATCTTGACAGGATCAATATGTTGTGTGTGTACATAGCGCTATATAGAAACCCTTCTTATTGTCCTATGGTCCTGTTCCCTGGAGCTTCTCATAAAAAGGTTAAAACAACATATTAGTATACTGTTATTCACTCATACTGTTATCCTACCAGCGTAGCACTGAAATTACTTTGATTCTAACTTAATGAATGTCCAGGGTTAGTGCTGGTGAACAGAGCCCACACAGACTACCCATATAAATGCTTTGCTTATCCTGTATTCTACAGTGATTTCAGGGTTTAGTAGTTGATTATACCTAAAAACTAAGTAAATATACATTGCACTAACTTCATACAGTTTTGATCTTGCTTGAAGGGAAAGAATAAGAGATTATTTATATACTATTGGCAATTAGTTCAACTACCTACTATGTACCCTCCTTAGTTGCATTCCTTTTGTCGGTGCTGTTTCCCAAATAGTCAGACCATGAGTGGTTATGCAGGCAACAACCTTAGGTGCATAATGAAATATGCTGGGAATTTTCTGCTTTGTTTATGTCATGTAATCCACAGAGATAGTGACGGTAGCCGATGATTCACAGGGTATCTGCTTCATACATTTGCTCATAGCCAATGGTGGTCATATTACAGTATAATATGCAATAGATGCACTGAAATATCGGATACCAGCTCAAGTCTTATTATACTCCATATTGGATGTCCCTTACCCACTTATACTATGTATACAATACTCTACTAATCCTAACTATGGGAGGTCTATTGTGTGCGGTGCTGTACACCCCAGTGCGAGACGGGTCCCCACCATTAAAAGATAGGCATATCACCTCCAGTCTACTCCCAGATCCAGTCCTGCTTCTGTCAATGCGGCATTGAGCACAGGGGCACAAATGCACCCTTTTACATCACGCGCACACATCCCTACTTCGATTAGTACCATATATAAATTACTAGTACTACCTGAAGCTTTCCCATTTAACCACACTACGGTTATATTCTCGTTTGCTGCTGTGTGCGGCGCCCTACACCCCGGCTAGGACTGGATCCCGTCACTGAGCTGGAGTTATAATAACTCTGGCTTATACTCCTATCTGGTCTTGGCCCCGTCACTGGGGTGCCGCCCACAGGGGTACATTGAGGTGCATGTGTAGTCCACATACCGTATTTTTCGGACTATAAGACGCACTTTTTCTCCCCCAAACATGGGGGGCAAATGTGCCTGCGTCTGATGGTCCGGATGCTGCAATTTGAGTTGTCATCTTCCTCAAAATCCTGTGTCCCCGCGGCTGTCCTATTCCCGTCTGTCTTAATGCATCTGTGTGGGGTTTGCGGGAGGGTTATGAGTCTGTGTCCCCGCGGCTGTCGGTCCGTCTATAGATGTGTGTTCCCGCCCCCTGTCCTCCTCTGCCCCGTCCCCCCGACTACTTTCCCCGGCTCTCTAAGAGATATGTGGTGTGTGCAGGCTGCCGCTTACCGCTGTATGCTGTCGCCGATCAGCGGTAATCCTCCGTGATAATAGTCGCTGGGTGATCTGTGCATGCTGCTGAAGCCTTCCTCCCTTCACTTCCGCATTGATGATGTAAGCGGAAGTGAAGGGAGGAAGGCTTCAGCAGCGTGCACAGACATCCCAGCGGCTATTATCACGGAGGATTACCGCTGATCGGCGATAGCATACAGCGGTAAGTGGCAGCCTGCACACACCACATATCTCTTAGAGAGCCGGGGAAAGTAGTCGGGGGGACGGGGCAGAGGAGGACAGGGTGCGGGAACACACATCTATAGACGGACCGACAGCCTCGGGGACACAGACTTATAACCCTCCCGCAAACCCCACACATATGGATTAAGACAGATAGGGGCACAGTGTCACAGGGGACATACAGTACTGCAGGGGTTAGTTAATGACAGGGCATTTTAAATGACATGGGAAAACTAATGGCACACAGGGGGGCATCTAAAAGCATACAGGGGCAATTTGATGGACACAGGGGACACTTTGAAGGACACAGGGAACGCTTTGAAGGACACGGGGGACACTTTAAAGGACACAGGGGACACTTTAAAGGACACAGGGGACACTTTAAAGGACACAGGGGGCACTTTAAAGGACACAGGGGGCACTTATGAGGACACTGGGGGCACTTAGGAGGACACTGGGGGCACTTAGGAGGACACTGGGGGCACTTAGAAGGACACTGGGGGCACTTAGGAGGACACTGGGGGCACTTAGGAGGACACTGGGGGCACTTAGGAGGACACTGGGAGCACTTTAAAGGACACTGGGGGCACTTAGGAGGACACTGGGGGCACTTAGGAGGACACTGGGGGCACTTAGGAGGACACTGGGGGCACTTAGGAGGACACTGGGAGCACTTAGGAGGACACTGGGTGCACTTAGGAGGACACTGGGAGCACTTAGGAGGACACTGGGAGCACTTAGGAGGACACTGGGGGCACTTAGGAGGACACTGGGTGCACTTAGGAGGACACTGGGGGCACTTAGGAGGACACATGGAGCACTTAGGAGGACACAGGGGACACTTAGGAGGACACGGGGGGCACTTAGGAGGACACGGGGGGGGGGGGGCGTTTAAGAGGACACAAGGGGCACGGATGAGGACATTGGGACAGAGGAGGACACAAGGGAGACACTAAAGGTACAAAGGGGACACAGGGACACAAGGGGGACATATAAATTGGGGAGGGGAAAAGATCCACAAGATGCCCCTGTACCATGGATGCACCAGGTTTAGTTTTATTTGTTTTCCTGGTTATTGGCCTTCAAACTTAGGTGCGTCTTATGGTCCGGTGCAGCTTATGGTCCGAAAAATACGGTATATCTTAAACACAAGAAGTATGCTATACATAACCTTAGACTAATGAAATCTCCACATCTTCTAGCAATATGAGCCCAAAGTATGTATACTTAGCACACCAATATAGACTCCCTCCAGCTAACTTTAAAAGATAGATAGCTGCTCAAATAAAAGAAACTTGCCTCCTAGTATGCCTTAGATACCAGGTGCTGCTGGGCAGTGGAACTGTTCTGTTTTTGTTTTTTTCCCCTGCTGTCACCCCACCAACTACAGGTACTATATCCTGTATAAGATAGATACCCAAAGTCTGTAGCAGATCATCGTATCTGGGCTTGTTTCCGTTAGGGATTAAACTTGTGGTTAAAGTCGTTATGTACTGTTCCTGGTTATTACCACAACAGGGTATTATGTTTAGGTTTACATTTTTAAGAAAAAGCTTACTTTTCACTACATCTTTCATGTTACGTTTTCCTATTTGCTTGAATTCTATAGAACTTAAAGAGAACCCGAGGTGTGTTTAAAGAATGTTATCTGCAAACAGAGGCTGGATCTGCCTATACAGCCCAGCCTCTGTTGCTATCCCAAACCCCCCTAAAGTCCCCCTGCACTCTGCAATCCCTCATAAATCACAGCCATGCTGTGAGGCTGTGTTTACATCTGTAGTGTCAGTCTCAGCTGCTCCCCTGCCTCCTGCATAGCTCCGGTCCCTGCCCCCGTCCCTTCCCTCCAATCAGCAGGGAGGGAAGGGATGCAGGCGGGGACTGGAGTTCTGCAGGAGGCGGGGAGAGCAGCAGACTGACACTATAGAGATAAACACAGCCAGCTCTGACAAGCTGTTTGTCAGCAGCGTGGCTGTGATTTATGAGGGATTGCAGAGTGCCGGGGGACCTTAGGGGGGTTTGGGATAGCAACAGAGGCTGGGCTGTATAGGCAGATCCAGCCTCTGTATGCAGATAATAATCTTCAAACCCACCTCGGGTTCTCTTTAAATGTGCCTATACTTTGCATCTCCCTCGGGGTCTACTACAAATTCAGAGAATAAAACAATATTTACTAAAGCATGATTGGAAGTATGGAATCACTGGTTAAAATTATCTCTTGAAATGTTTGGGGACTTCGATTCCCTTTCAAGAGATCCTTAATGTTTCAATACTTACATAAACCGCATATTCTCATTCTTCAAGAAACATCTGGACAGTACTTTGGTAAAGTCGTTACACAAACCCTGGGTAAGCAGAGCTTTTCACTCCACCTATTCCACATTCTCTAGAGGGACGTCGGTTCTGATTAGCAAAGCTCTTAACTATAAATTATTAAACTCCTACACGGACTCAAAAGGTAGATATGTTATTATACATATGGTAATTTATGGAATCCCCTTCGGTATTGTGGGAATATATGCCCCTGCCACTACAAGCCTCACTACTGCAGCTAATAACTTGCAAATTACAAACATTTCTTCCTGCTAAACTCCTTCTTATAGGTGATTTAAATTATATTATTGAGGCCAAAAAGGACACTACTAACCGCTCCAGAACGGCTGACCCTGAACTGGTACAGTGGGCAGATGCTATGACACTCACAGAGTGTGATGAAACGCGGAAAAGCCGCTGCCTCTCAAGGTGAGGCGGCTGTTTCCGCGTCCAGCATGGCATCACAACGCGGAAAAAACGCTGCATGCCGCATAGGCAGAGCGGCGGAATCCGCATTGGGAACGGCGGAATCCGCATTGGAGACGGCTCCCGCACTCGGTTCACTGGATACATTGCAAAACAGTACTGGTGTGGCTGGGACTGATAGTCCACCTAGATTCAGAGTGACGCGCGCGCAGAGGCAGAGCTTAAATAACAGCCAGAAGGGAGTCGGCTGACTAGGCGGGTCAGCTGACATTTTCCACTACTCTCATTGGTCCAGCAATTAGGGAGGTCCTGGAGAGGTCCTTGTGTATATATACTGCTGGCTGTTCACTTGCTCTTTGTCTGGCGTTGCGAACACATACGTGGGAGCACTCAGACCCGTAGTCAGATCCTTAAGTGTGCCGGGACCAGCTGGAGCTGTAATCCTACACTTAGCTAGATTCTGTTGATAGCTTAAAGTACTAGTTTGATTGTGATTATCTGTTATGACCTTCTGCCTGCCTGACCATCCTCCTGTATTCTGATCTTGTACCTTGCTATTCTGATACTCTGTTGACGAACCCCGGCTCGTCCTTAGACTCTGCTTCTGCCTCTTGATCTTGTACCTCGATATTTCTGATACCCTGTTGCCGAACTCTGCCTGTACCTAGACTCCGCCTCTGCCTTCTGAATCTGTACTTTATCTGTCCGTGTGTTACGATCTGGCTTGTCTGACCTCGAGAACCAACCTCACTATTGGAGGCGGTTCCCCGTCCTGTTAGTGACACTTTCTCCTGAGTGTCACTCTCAGACTTACCTTCCTGCTCGCAGCCTGACTCCTCCCGCCTTGGAGAGTTCGGAAGGAAGCCGTGCAGTACTCCCCACTGCACTGAGGCTCAGTCCTCTTAGAGTTACTGTTACACCAAACACTACACTCTACTCAAGTACAGAGGTTAGCTGGTATATCAGATTATCGGTGATACTGCAGATCACTTATAATCTGGTATACATCTGTATTCCCAGTGATATTGCAGATCACCGGTCATCAGATCCTCTCTGTGCTCCACCGTTCGTTACACAGAGATTTGGAGATGGAAGAATTCTGAAAAAACTGCTTTCTCACACTTCTCATCCACTCACAGATCTGCTTTGAGAATAGACCTAGCATTTGGAAACACAGAGTTATTATCCTATATACAATCAGCATCATACTTACCTAGTGGTCTTTCAGATCACGCCCCACTTGAACTCACATGCTCTTTTGGAGCATATAAAAACAAAGCTCTTTGGAAACTCCATCCTAAATGGATACAAGATAAGAATATAGGGAATAAAATCTCAAATTCCATTCAGAATTTTTGGGATCTTAATGAAGGCTATGCTTCCCCACAAGTCACGTGTCCCACGTAACTTGTGGGGAAACTGAGCCTTCATTAAGATCCCAAACATTCTTTTAAAGCTACAATTCGAGGAGAGTATATTAATCAAATCTCAGGCTGTAGAAAAGAACATGATGCAACATTAGTGCAGCTTTGCCAAACTGAGGAATGGGCCACCGAAAAATTTGCCGCTAATCCTGATGATAGCTCTTATCTAGACCTGATGCAAAAGAACACTGACAGATTTAACTAAAACTTCTCTCACTGAATGGCAACAATCTGTGTTTGAGAGAGGAGATAAAAACGGGAAATTACTAGCACACGTAACCCATCTGATCAAATATTCCTGAGATCAGATTGGAAATTACTAGCACACGTAACCCGTCTGAACAACCAAATATTCCTGAGATCAGATTAGACTCTGGTGATATATCAGCCAAACCTTCTGATATCCTGATATCCTAGCACAATTCCAACTATATTATACGGATCTATACACCTCTAAATTTAAAGGTGAAGATGTGAAAATTTCCCGTCTCCTGTCCCAAATGCCAATGTTAATCGGTGTCAGCACACAGAGAGAATCTGATTATTGGTGATCTGCAGTATCACCAAGAATACAGATATATGCCTGATTATTGATGATCTGCAGAATCACCGATAATCCAAGTATAACTAACCTCTGGACACCTATATAATGTGAGTGTTTGGTGCAACAGTAATGACTTTGAGTAGGACCACCCGAGGAGCAGGTGGTCTTTGGCAGTATGGGCGATACTGCCGTCTGAGAAGTGCAAAAACCTTCCAGCAGCCTGAGACCTCCAAAGGGGTGGAGTCCCAGACTGAAAGTAGGAAGGACCCGTGAGTGAATGACACCTGAAAGGTGGATGTCACTAGCAGGTCTGGAGACTATCTCTAAGGGAGAGAGATAGCTCTCAAGGTCGGGCAAGCCAGGTCGGCAACACACGGACAGACAAGGTACATAGACAGAAGGCTGATTCGGTATCCAAAGGCAGGCAGGGTTGGCAAAAGATAATCAGATATGCGTAGGTACCGAATCAGAAAGCAGAGGGATAGTCAGAAAAGCAGTAGGTCATAACAGATATCAAACAATGCCTAGTCTTGGGTGTGAGGTCCGTGGTCTCGACACCCTGGAACTAGTCTGAAGTATAACACAATGATAACACAAAGTCCCTCTACTTGAGTGTGAGGTCCGTGGTCTCGACACCCTGGAACTAGTCTGAAGTATAACACACTGATAAACTGGAGTAATCTGGCTCAGTGTGAATTCCCAGGTCCTCCTGGTTCTAACGCACTGTAGGATCTGACTAAGGTCTGAGTGCTTTCACATAAGTGTTCGCAACGGCAGACAACCTGAGACTGACCCGCAATAACTATATATAGAGCAGCGCTCTCCGGCGCCACCCATCAGTGATTGACCAATAGTCACTTGCTCTGAGGTCAGCTGACCAACCTGGTCAGCTGATCCCTCCTCGGCTGTCATAAAGGTTCTGCCTCTCAGCGCGCGCGCGCGTATTTCTCAATCTGCGTGAACTAACAGACCCAGCCACACCAGATGCATGCTGCTGCATGCAAACCGCCGCGCTGGACGCGGAATCAGCCGCCTTGCTGTCAGTACACGCGGCGGCTTTTCCGCGTTCCATTACAGTTAGACGGGGAAATATCCCAAGCACTGGACAAAACTATTATATAGGACGAGGTAATTAACCCTATGTCATTTCCCTCACAGAAATCCCCAAGCCCGGATGGAATACCCATCAAATTCTATAAAAGAAACGCTAAAATACTAGCCCCTTATCTAACTAAATTATACAACATAGTTTGCCTGGTAATGGATTGCCGGAGACCTTTTCCCAAGCACACGTAATACTCATACCCAAGCCAGATAAGGACCCCCTTAAATACAGCTCCTACCGTCCCATTTCCCTTTTAAATAACGACCAAAAAATACTTACTAAAATTATATCCATTAGAGCAAATACATGCATTACTGACATAATTGACCCAGACCAAACCAGCTTTATGCCTTAAAAAATGACCGATATTAACCTAAGACGTATTTATACCCACATTCAGTTATCCTCAGAAACTGACACCCCAAGAGCGCTTGCCTTTTTAGACATACAGAAGGCATTCAATCCTTTGAATGCAAGTACCTCTGGGCAACACTGTCTAAATTTGGGTTCGGGACCACATTTATTTCTGAACTGAAATTATTATATAGCTACCCTAAATCTAATATTAGAATTGGGCAGTCACTCTCCAAGAATATTCACTTGCAGAGAGGTACGAGGAAGGGGTGTCCTCTCTCTCCGGCTCTCTTTGCGCTGGTTATTGAACCCATCGCAGCTGCTCAACGCCAAAATACTTTGTTAAAATAATTATCGGGGGGGGGGCTGGAGGAGAGGTATCCCCGTATGCTGATGACATGATATTGTATTTGGAGGACCCAAACAACTCTATTAAAGGTACACTTCACACATTTGATTCCTTTTCCCCACTGTCAGAGCTACAAGTCAATTGGAGTAAGTCCAAGTTGCTCCCCCTTACTCAGAATACTATAATACACACTCCATTACAATCAGTTAAGAAAACAAAATATTTGGGCATTTGGATATCTCACAATTCTCTGGACTTTTACAATGACAATCTTCTCCCTTTACTCCAAGACACTAAACGTAAACTTGTTGGCCGAAAATGCCTTCCACTCTCCCTAATAGGTAGAATCAACCTAATAAAAATGAAGCTTTTACCCAAATATACTTACCTGTTTAGGAATTCTCCAATTTGGATAAAGAAAAATGTCTTTGTTTAATTGAATTCTCTAATCTGCAGTTTTGTTTGGAATAACAAAACACCCCATATTAACCTAAAGAAGCTGCAGAAACCTTGGACAGAGGGAGGGTTAGCTTTCCCAAACTTCTATAAATATGCTATAGCAAGCCAGCTGGTCACTGCACATTGGTGGCTGGTTCAAGATCACTCCAACTCCTCCATGGTTTTAGACATGGCGCATCTTGCCTCGTTCGAGCCTCTAGCATAGATCTTATACAGAGGAATAAAAGCACCTTATCTCCTAACTACTAATATGAGTCATAATCAAGGCCTGGAATATAGTTCACTCATGGTACAACTCCCCTAGTATTAGAATATCCCCCTATACTCCCCTCTGGAATAATCCTTAGTAGACTTCGGCAACCTTAAAGAAAATGTATCTTTAACAAATGCTCACTTTTTGCGGTATATACAGATGAGGCACACCTTTCACACACAATATTGGGGGGGGGGGGGGGCTGATTAGTCTACAAACCTCAGAACTAGAGGATATTATTAGGAAGGATAACTTGCAGAAAACTCTTTCCACCTTATATCAACATATAATACTACTCAAGGTACCCCACTCTTCCATTTATACGCAACCTTGGTCCAATCTAATTCCTAAAATTGATGATGAAGATTGGGAAAATGCCTTGATTAAGCCTTTTGAATATGTAATTGCTACAAAAGATAAATTAATACAATTTAAAATTCTACATAGGGCTTACATAACTCCTATCAGACTGGCAAAATGTCATGCTTCCAATTCCAATAAATGCTGGAGAGGTGGTATGGAGTCAGCAAACTTTGATCACATATTTTGGTTATACCCCAAGATAGCTATGCAGTGGGAAGTAATGTGTTTATACATTACATGAGTAACTAAGATTAGGATCCCTCTTGAACCACTATACTGCCTGCTTGGGGAGTGATGATGGCTCTAGCCCCAACCAGAGCTCAAAGAACATTAGTTGGACTATTACTATTTTATTACAGAAAATGCATTTTATTACAGTGGAAACAACCAGATCCACCAACACTCCGATTCTGGAAAAAAAAACAATTAATTCATCCTTACGCCTATACAAAGCCGCATTCATTGCTAGGCGGTGTGCTAATAAGTTTCAAAAGGTATGGGGTGTCTGGATAAGTAACCGTGACACACATTCCCAGATTAAGGGTATTCATATAAATTCTGGCAACATTACAAACTGCCTGGGCCGTCCACTACTAGGAGAATAATAACATCTCAAGCAGCTCAAAGTTAGTGTTGGGCGAACAGTGTTCGCCACTGTTCGGGTTCTGCAGAACATCACCCTGTTCGGGTGATGTTCGGGTTCGGCCGAACACCTGATGGTGTTCGGCCAAACTGTTCGGCCATATGGCCGAACTAAGAGCGCATGGCCGAACGTTACCCGAACGTTCGGCTAGCGCTGTGATTGGCCGAACGGGTCACGTGTAGTGTTGGCCGAACATCTAGATGTTCGGGTTCGGGCCGAACATGGCCGAACTCCGAACATAATGGAAGTCAATGGGGACCCGAACTTTCGTGCTTTGTAAAGCCTCCTTATATGCTACATACCCCAAATTTACAGGGTATGTGCACCTTGGGAGTGGGTACAAGAGGAAAAAAAAATTAGCAAAAAGAGCTTATAGTTTTTGAGAAAATCGATTTTAAAGTTTCAAAGGGAAAACTGTCTTTTAAATGCGGGAAATGTCTGTTTTCTTTGCACAGGTAACATGCTTTTTGTCGGCATGCAGTCATAAATGTAATACATATAAGAGGTTCCAGGAAAAGGGACTGGTAACGCTAACCCAGCAGCAGCACACGTGATGGAACAGGAGGAGGGTGGCGCAGGAGGAGAAGGCCACGCTTTGAGACACAACAACCCAGGCCTTGCATGAGGACAAGAAGCGTGCGGATAGCAATTTGCATTTTGTCGCCATGCAGTCATAAATGTAATACAGATGAGAGGTTCAATAAACAGGGACCGGAAACGCTAACTCATCACAGATGTTCATTGTTCATGTTACTTGGTTGGGGTCCGGGAGTGTTGCGTAGTCGTTTCCAATCCAGGATTGATTCATTTTAATTTGAGTCAGACGTTCTGCATTTTCTGTGGAGAGGCGGATACGCCGCCGATCTGTGACGATGCCTCCGGCAGCACTGAAACAGCGTTCCGACATAACGCTGGCTGCCGGGCAAGCCAGCACCTCTATTGCGTACATTGCCAGTTTGTGCCAGGTGTCTAGCTTCGATACCCAATAGTTGAAGGGTGCAGATGGATTGTTCAACACAGCTACGCCATCTGACATGTAGTCCTTGACCATCTTCTCCAGGCGATCGGTGTTGGAGGTGGATCTGCACGCTTGCTGTTCTGTGTGCTGCTGCATGGGTGTCAGAAAATTTTCCCACTCCAAGGACACTGCCGATACCATTCCTTTTTGGGCACTAGCTGCGGCTTGTGTTGTTTGCTGCCCTTCTGGTCGTCCTGGGTTTGCGGAAGTCAGTCTGTCGGCGTACAACTTGCTAGTGGAGGGGGAGAATGTCAATCTCCTCTCTAAAGTCTCCACAAGGGCCTGCTGGTATTCTTCCATTTTGACCTGTCTGACTCTTTCTTCAAGCAGTTTTGGAACATTGTGTTTGTACCGTGGATCCAGAAGGGTATAAACCCAGTAATTGGTGTTGTCCAGAATGCGCACAATGCGTGGGTCGCGTTCAATGCAGTCCTAGGCCGAAGAGGTCATAGCCTAGGGTCACAAAACCTGTTTATTTGGGCAATTTCAATGGTGGCGAGTCTGACGTACATAAATCGCAGCAATGGCCGTTAGCAACGTCTGAATCTCACGAAATGTCTCATGCGGGTAGAAGACATATTGTTAGACTTGGGCTCCAAAGATGGGTTCCCTACATCTCTGCAAACCAGAGTTACAGGGCTCCAAATTTGGTAAAATCCCCCATAGGCTTTCATTGGGCCTCCTATTTACAGTTCCAAAATCTCACATCTTTTCAAAGGGCAATTACTCAGCAGTGGCAAATTTTCTAGCATTGTAGGGACCCTTAGGGGGAACATGACTGGTGAGTTTCGGGCCCCTAGGCCAAAGAGGTCATAGCCTAGGGTCACAAAAACCTGTTTATTTGGGCTATTTCAATGGTAGTGATGGTGACGTACATAAATCGCAGCAATGGCCGTTAGCAAAGTCTGAATCTCACGAAATGTCTCATGCAGGTAGAAGACATATTGTTAGACTTGGATTCCAAAGATGGGGTCCCTACATCTCTGCAAACCAGAGTTACAGGGGTCCAAAATTGGTAAAATCCCCCATAGGATTTCATTGCCTCCCTATTTCACTTTCCAAAATCTCACATCTTTTCAAAGGGCAATGGCTCAGCAGTACCAAATTTTCTAGCATTGTAGGGACCCTTAGGGGGAACATGACTGGTGAGTTTCGGGCCCCTAGGCCGAAGAGGTCATAGCCTAGGGTCACAAAAACCTGTTTATTTGGGCTATTTCAATGGTAGTGATGGTGACGTACATAAATCGCAGCAATGGCCGTTAGCAACGTCTGAATCTCACGAAATGTCTCATGCAGGTAGAAGACATATTGTTAGACTTGGATTCCAAAGATGGGGTCCCTACATCTCTGCAAACCAGAGTTACAGGGGTCCAAAATTGGTAAAATCCCCCATAGGATTTCATTGCCTCCCTATTTCACTTTCCAAAATCTCACATCTTTTCAAAGGGCAATGGCTCAGCAGTACCAAATTTTCTAGCATTGTAGGGACCCTTAGGGGGATCATGACTGGTGAGTTTTGCCACTGCTGAGCCATTGCCCTTTGAAATGGTGTGAGATTTTGGAACGGTAAATAGGAGGCCCAATGAAATCCTATAGGGGATTTTACCAATTTTGAACCCCTGTAACTCTGGTTTGCAGAGATGTAGGGACCCCATCTTTGGAATCCAAGTCTAACAATATGTCTTCTACCTGCATGAGACATTTCGTGAGATTCAGACTTTGCTAACGGCCATTGCTGCGATTTATGTACGCCACCATCACTACCATTGAAATAGCCCAAATAAACAGGTTTTTGTGACCCTAGGCTATGACCTCTTCGGCCTAGGGGCCCGAAACTCACCAGTCATGTTCCCCCTAAGGGTCCCTACAATGCTAGAAAATTTGGTACTGCTGAGCCATTGCCCTTTGAAAAGATGTGAGATTTTGGAAAGTGAAATAGGGAGGCAATGAAATCCTATGGGGGATTTTACCAATTTTAGACCCCTGTAACTCTGGTTTGCAGAGATGTAGGGACCCCATCTTTGGAATCCAAGTCTAACAATATGTCTTCTACCTGCATGAGACATTTCGTGAGATTCAAGCTTTGCTAACGGCCATTGCTGAGATTTATGTACGCCACCATCACTACCATTGAAATAGCCCAAATAAACAGGTTTTTGTGACCCTAGGCTATGACCTCTTCAGCCTAGGGGCCCGAAACTCACCAGTCATGTTCCCCCTAAGGGTCCCTACAATGCTAGAAAATTTGGTACTGCTGAGCCATTGCCCTTTGAAAAGATGTGAGATTTTGGAAAGTGAAATAGGGAGGCAATGAAATCCTATGGGGGATTTTACCAATTTTGGACCCCTGTAACTCTGGTTTGCAGAGATGTAGGGACCCCATCTTTGGAATCCAAGTCTAACAATATGTCTTCTACCTGCATGAGACATTTCGTGAGATTCAGACTTTGCTAACGGCCATTGCTGCGATTTATGTACGTCACCATCACTACCATTGAAATAGCCCAAATAAACAGGTTTTTGTGACCCTAGGCTATGACCTCTTTGGCCTAGGGGCCCGAAACTCACCAGTCATGTTCCCCCTAAGGGTCCCTACAATGCTAGAAAATTTGGTACTGCTGAGTAATTGCCCTTTGAAAAGATGTGAGATTTTGGAACTGTAAATAGGAGGCCCAATGAAAGCCTATGGGGGATTTTACCAAATTTGGAGCCATGTAACTCTGGTTTGCAGAGATGTAGGGAACCCATCTTTGGAGCCCAAGTCTAACAATATGTATTCTACCTGCATGAGACATTTCGTGAGATTCAGACGTTGCTAACGGCCATTGCTGCGATTTATGTACGTCAGACTCGCCACCATTGAAATTGCCCAAATAAACAGGTTTTGTGACCCTAGGCTATGACCTCTTCGGCCTAGGACTGCATTGAACGCGACCCACGCATTGTGCGCATTCTGGACAACACCAATTACTGGGTTTATACCCTTCTGGATCTACGGTACAAACACAATGTTCCAAAACTGCTTGAAGAAAGAGCCAGACAGGTCAAAATGGAAGAATACCAGCAGGCCCTTGTGGAGACTTTAGAGAGGAGATTGACATCCTCCCCCTCCTCTAGCCAGTTGTACGCCGACAGACTGACTTCCGCAAACCCAGGACGACCAGGAGGGCAGCAAACAACACAAGCCGCAGCTAGTGCCCAAAAGGGAATGGTATCGGCAGTGTCCTTGGAGTGGGAAAATTTTCTGACACCCATGCAGCAGCACACAGAACAGCAAGCGTGCAGATCCACCTCCAACACCGATCGCCTGGAGAAGATGGTCAAGGACTACATGTCAGATGGCGTAGCTGTGTTAAACAATCCATCTGCACCCTTCAACTATTGGGTATCGAAGCTAGACACCTGGCACAAACTGGCAATGTACGCAATAGAGGTGCTGGCTTGCCCGGCAGCCAGCGTTATGTCGGAACGCTGTTTCAGTGCTGCCGGAGGCATCGTCACAGATCGGCGGCGTATCCGCCTCTCCACAGAAAATGCAGACCGTCTGACTCAAATTAAAATGAATCAATCCTGGATTGGAAATGACTACGCAACACTCCCGGACCCCAACCAAGTAACATGAACAATGAACATCTGTGATGGGTTAGCGTTTCCGGTCCCTGTTTATTGAACCTCTCATCTGTATTACATTTATGACTGCATGGCGACAAAATGCAAATTGCTATCCGCACGCTTCTTGTCCTCATGCAAGGCCTGGGTTGTTGTGTCTCAAAGCGTGGCCTTCTCCTCCTGCGCCACCCTCCTCCTGTTCCATCACGTGTGCTGCTGCTGGGTTAGCGTTACCGGTCCCTTTTCCTGGAACCTCTTATATGTATTACATTTATGACTGCATGCCGACAAAAAGCATGTTACCTGTGCAAAGAAAACAGACATTTCCCGCATTTAAAAGACAGTTTTCCCTTTGAAACTTTAAAATCGATTTTCTCAAAAACTATAAGCTCTTTTTGCTAAAAAAAATTTCCTCTTGTACCCACTCCCAAGGTGCACATACCCTGTAAATTTGGGGTATGTAGCATGTAAGGAGGCTTTACAAAGCACAAAAGTTCGGGTCCCCATTGACTTCCATTATGTTCGGAGTTCGGGTCGAACACCCGAACATCGCAGCCATGTTCGGCCTGTTCGGCCCGAACCCGAACATCTAGATGTTCGCCCAACACTACTCAAAGTGACCTAAAATGTGATTTACTACGGTAGCACATTGAGGCCATTATTTTGATATATTTAATACCAAATTTGTGGATTCCTGAGGGAGATGCAAGAATACACTAGATACTTCATCTTATACAGAAATAGTGTAACATGGGATATCTATCGGAATAGGTTATATTACAATGAATACTCTTTATATTTTATTGCCATTGCTAAAGCTTATCTGTAACATAATCAATAATACAATCATAATCAAAGTACAGCCTTAAATGTTGTAAGCTTTTTTTCTTACTGTTTGTTTGGTGTATCCCTCGACTGTTCCGGGGTTTGTTGGACTTAAATATAAATGTAATTTACCTTTTAAAACAACAATAAAAAGAAACTTAAAAAAAAAATAAAGGATAGGATTACATGATCAGGATAGGCATTTTTTTCTGTGGTTGATCTGCAATATTGGTTGTAATGTTGATTGCAGGATGATCCGTGTTGTGGGTGAATAATGTGTGGGTAGTTTTTAAGAGACCCTCATTCTCAGCTGGCACATATGTAAGAGACCAAACCAGAGGCAATTGTTTTTTATTGTGCTAGCAATCAATCATCTGTGTGCCTCAGGAAGGGAGACACCAAAAACACTTTAGTTTCACGCAAACAGTCAACTGAAATGTGTTTACCATTGATTACATAGACAGATTAGACAGGCATTTAATTTACATGTAAAAGTGTTCGGTACATCTAGTCCATTTGAACTGAGAAGCAAACCAAGACAACAAATAATGCCAAGCCTGGAAAGAAAACCTAAAACATCACTAACATGTGAAACATACTGTTTGTACATGATTTATTCTGAGTCTGTAATTAAGGAGCACATCTTCTGCGTGTGTCATGTGACATCTGTTGACAGCAAATTTCAGACGTTGCAGTTCACACTGGTGCAGGCACAGCTTTTTGCATAAGTGACCGAGAATGTAATGTTAGCTTTATGACCTGGACAGATTAAATCAACCTCAAAACTTGAACTTGCGGTTTCAATGCAGCAATTACATTTTCTTTCCATTTTCTGTAATGTACTTGAAAACCTGCATGTAAACATTAACATGTTAACATAAGATACACAGAAATGCAGAGAGCTGTTTGTATTCATCCCACCCCTCAGTCACTAGATTAAAGATGAATGAACAGAACATGTGTTACACTCAACTTTCAACAAATATTAGTAAATTAGGTTTTGCAGCAATTTTCTTAATTGCAAAGATATTTTAAAATAGCAGACCCCTAAACAGGTTAACAGACCCACAATGTTGCGCTCTTGCCTCTGATAAGTCTCCTGATCCGTAAACAATAATACAAATGCCTATAGAGCGTTACATTTTGTAGGGTTAAAAACTCACCAATTAATCAGCTATTAATATGCATAGAAGCTTGGCAGACCCCTAGCCTTTTGTATACTGAATATGCTAGGATGGACAGAAGTGCAGCTTCACCCCCAGCAAAGGCACCAGATTTATTGTGACACAATATGGATACTGATGACAAAACTGGAAACAACTTGTTCTGATTGGCTAGAACTTTTTGTCCTATTAACCTGCTGGGCGGTCTGGACGAGCTCAGCTCGTCCAGTACCGCCGGAGCCTGCCGCTCAGGCCCTGCTGGGCCGATTTGGCTCAAATAAAAAGCAGCACACGCAGCCGGCACTTTTCCAGCTGCATGTGCTGCCTGATCGCCGCCGCTCTGAGGCGATCCGCCGCGAGCAGCGGCGAAAGAGGGTCCCCCCAGCCGCCTGAGCCCAGCGTAGCCGGAACAAAAAGTTCCGGCCAGCGCTTAGGGCTGGATCGGAGGCGGCTGACGTCACGACGTCGGCTGACGTCCATGACGTCACTCCGCTCGTCGCTATGTCGACGATGTAAGCAAAACAAGGAAGGCTGCTCATTGCGGCCTTCCTTGTTTATTCTGGGCGCCGGAGGCGATCGGAAGAACGCCTCCGGAGCGCCCTCTAGTGGGCTTTCATGCATGTTGGCTGCATGAAATAGTTTTTTTTTTTATTAAAAAAAACCCCTCCCGCAGCCTCCCTGGCGATCTTAATAGAACGCCAGGCAGGTTAATGGCTGAGATTCCTTTAAACACCAGGCTTAGATAAAAGAATGACCACAGTCCCTTAAAAAATTACTCGGAGTTGAAAATTCTAATTCTGACCTGGGTAAGGACTGGCATGTGGACACCTACAGAGGGTATGAAGGATTAGCGCATGCATTCATTGAATTTCAGTGGAAACACTAATTTCACAGTAAAGAAAGTTTCTTTTTTTTCTGCTCAACAAAACCAGGGCTGTGGAGTCAGAATCGAGGAGTCAGAGCAATTTTGGGGACCTGGAATAAGAGTCAGTGGTTTCAATAAACTGAGGAGTCGGATGATTTTTGAACCAAATCCATAGCCTTTGTAAAAATTAGACTAAGGAGTCGGAATCGAGGAGTCGGAGCAATTTTGGGTACCTGGAGTCGGAGTTGGAGTCGGTGGTTTCATAAACTAAGGTGTCAGAATTGGAGTCGGAGTTTAATGATTTTTGTATGGACTCCACAGCCCTGATCAAGACTATGTCATTTTCTTGTTCTTGATTTCTATTCAGTTTTCTGCTTCTCACCATTAAAATGAACTCCTTTAAAAATCACAAAATGTTCAATTCTTTGTAATTGGGAAAACCTACAAACTTAAAAAGGGATTCAAACAATTGTTTCCCACACTGTAACTAAGCTTCAGTGTGCTCTGATTAATCATCTGCTTTGAGCTTCACATCCCCGTATTGGTAAAATGGGTTCTCTACCTTTTTAAAATCTCTTTGTGGTCTGGCATATTTGTCGGCAAGACCACAAGAGAAGTTCGTACGGTCGAACCTGAATCTCTAAGTATCTCAGATCTCCTGTAACCCGCCACTTTCTAGAGGCTGGCCACGCTGTTTTCCAGCTGCAGTTTCAAGTCATTAAAAAAAGTGTTCTCTAAGACTGTAGACACACTGTGAAAAAATTGTTCCATTGTCTTGCATTAAAATCGCAGTAAAATTGTTTTGATCACAATTTTTTAAAAAATCACGATTGCGGCAATTTTACTGTGATTTTAATGCAAGTCAGGAAGCACTGATGGTCAGAAAAGCACCCAGAAAATGTTCACAGCGTGTCTACAGTCTTAAAGAAAACCTGTACTGAAAATTAAAAGTCAAAATAACCCTACACAAGTCATACTTACCTGCAGTGTAGTCTACTCCTCGATCTCTTTTTCCTCTCCTGTGTCCTGTTTGTCCACTGTGATCAATGGAATTCTACGTCCTCCATTTTGAAAATGGCCATTACCCCATAACAGCTTCCTGGTCAGCACACAGTTAAACTGTAATATCGCCCACTTGAGCCATAGGGAAACATGAACACATCAGTTCTCCTCTCAGCTGTAACTGCCAGCAACTGATATATAACTGATAGTAACTGATATATTTCAGTTCTGACAAAATGTTGTCAGAACTGGAAGTGATAATTGTCAGAAGAAAATGGTGAGCTTCTGAGACGAACTGATGGCAAGGTAACTATGTAATGTTCATTTGAAGTTACCTCATGTGTTTATTTTAAATAATTTTACTCAGTACAGGTTCTCTTTAACCCTCCTGGCAGTATATTAAAAACCGCCAGGGGGCAGCGCAGCCGTTTTTTTTTTTTTTTTACATCATGTAGCGAGCCGAGGGTTCGCTACATGATAGCCGCTGCTCAGCGACATCCCCCCAGCCCCGCCGATCGCCTCCGGCGATAGGCGATCAGGAAATCCCGTTCAAAGAACGGGATTTCCTGGAGGGCTTCCCCCGTCGCCATGGCGAAGGGGCGGGATGACATCACCGACGTCATGGACGTCGTGACGTCTAAGGGAGTCCCGATCCACCCCTTGCCGCTGCCTGGCGCTGATAGGCCAGGCAGCGCAGGGGTCTGGGGGGGGGCTGTGTTGCGAGGCGGATAGCGGCGATCGAGCGCGGGGCGGCGGCGATTGAAGTGCTGACGCAGCTAGCAAAGTGCCAGCTGCGTTCAGCAAAAAAAAATTATTCAAATCGGCCCAGCAGGGCCTGAGAAAACCTCCTGCGCGGCTTACCCCGAACTACGTTCGGGGTTATCGCCAGGAAGGTTAAAGGGATACTGTAGGGGGGTCGGGGGAAAATGAGCTGAACTTACCCGGGGCTTCTAATGGTCCCCCGCAGACATCCTGTGTTGGCGCAGCCACTCACCGATGCTCCGGCTCCGCCTCCAGTTCACTTCTGGAATTTCTGACTTTAAAGTCAGAAAACCACTGCGCCTGCACGCCCGTGTCCTCGCTCCCACTGATGTCACCAGGAGTGTACTGCGCAGACACAGACCATAGTGACCATACTGGGATCGAGGACACGGCAACGCAGGCGCAGTGGTTTTCAGACTTCAAAGTCTGAAATTCCAGAAGTGAACCGGAGGCGGGGCCGGAGCATCGGTGAGTGGCTGCGCCAACACAGGATGTCTGCGAGGGACCGTTAGAAGCCCCGGGTAAGTTCAACTCATTTTCCCCTGACCCCCCTACAGTATCCCTTTAAGGCTGGTTCAGACAACAAGAGCTTTTTCTAAGCGCTTGTGTTTTAAAAAACTCTTGCTAATGTAATGCTATGAGTTTGTTCTCAATTGAGCAACATGATTTTATAAAAATAACCCACAGCATTGTATTAGCAAAAGCCTTTCAAATCACTAGCACTAAAAAAGCTCTTGCAATGTGAACCAGGCCTAACTTTAGGGGCACTGACTATAATAGGAAACCATTTCAAAACGGGAGGTACTCTGAATGTTTACTTTACTACTGTGATATTTCAGCCTTTTTATAATTAGTTTACTATTTTACCCATCTACTTGCATTCTTTTTCTGTCTCTTATTTGTGTATGTGTAGTAGAATATGTGCTTTTTAATATTCACAATTTTTATTAACTACAAGTAAAACCCCTGTTATCCAGAACTCAGAAAACCACAAGTCTCAAGCATTACGAAAAAAAACCCTGGTCTTGCAGAATGCATAAATCTACTTTTACACATCTTTATACAGTAATAAACCTCTATTACTTTAATGTTTTTATGAAGAACAAAACAGAGGCGTCAAGAGGATAAAAGTAACTAAAATAGCTAAAAATTGCTGAGGAGGCAGTGGTGGACCTACAGTGGGTTGCAAAAGTATTCGGCCCCCTTGAAGTTTTCCACATTTTGTCATATTACTGCCACAAACATGAATCCATTTTATTGGAATTCCACATGAAAGACCAACACAAAGTGGTGTACACATGAGAAGTGGAACGAAAATCATACATGATTCCAAATTTTTTTTTACAAATAAATAACTGCAAAGAGGTGTGTGCATAATTATTCGGCCCCCTTTGATCTGAGTGCAGTCAGTTGCCTATAGACATTGCTTGATGAGTGCTAATGACTAAATAGAGTGCACCTGTAGGTAATCTAATGTCAGTACAAATGCAGCTGTTCTGTGAGGGCTTTAGAGGTTGTCTAAGCGAATATTGGGAGCAACAACACCGTGAAGTCCAAAGAACACACAAGACAGGTCAGGGATCAAGTTATTGAGAAATTTAAAGCAGGCTTAGGCTACATAAAGATTTCCAAAGCCTTGAACATCCTACGGAGCACTGTTCAAGCGATCATTCATAAATGGAAGGAGTATGGCACAACTGTACACCTACCAAGACAAGGCCATCCACCTAAACTCACAGGCCGAACAAGGAGAGCGCTGATGAGAAATGCAGTCAAGAGGCCCATGGTGACTCTGGATGAGCTGCAGAGAGCTACAGCTCAGGTGGGAGACTCTGTCCATAGGACAACTATTAGTCATGCACTGTACAAAGTTGGCCTTTATGGAAGAGTGGCAAGAAGAAAGGCATTGTTAACAGAAAGCATAAGAAGTCCCGTTTGCAGTTTGCCACAAGCCATGTGGGGGACACAGCAACCATGTGGAAGAAGGTGCTCTGGTCAGATGAGACCAAAATGGAACTTTTTGGCCAAAATGCAAAACGCTATGTGTGGCACAAAACTAACACTGCACACATCACTATGAATACACTATCCCCACTGTCAAATATGGTGGTGGCAGCATCATGCTCGGGGGGTGCATCTCTTCAGCAGGGACAGGGAAGCTGGTCAGAGTTGATGGGTAGATGGACGGAGCCAAATACAGGGCAAACTTGGAAGAAAACCTCTTGGAGACTGCAAAAGACTTGAGACTGGGGCGGAGGTTCACCTTCCAGCAGGACAATGACCCTAAACATAAAGCCAGGGCAACAAAGGAAAGGTTTAAAACAAAACATATCTATGTGTTAGAATGGCCCAGTCAAAGTCCAGATCTAAATCCAATCGAGAATCTGTGGCAAGATCTGAAAACTGATGTTCACAAACGCTGTCCATCTAATCTGACTGAGCTGGAGCTGTTTTGCATAGAAGAATGGGCAAGGATTTCAGTCTTTAGATGTGCAAAGCTGGTAGAGACATACCCTAAAAGACTGGCAGCTGTAATTGCAGCAAAAGGTGGTTCTACAAAGTATTGACTCAGGGGGCCAAATAATTACGCACACACCACTTTGCAGTTATTTATTTGTAAAAAATGTTTGAATGATGTATGATTTTCGATCCACTTCTCACGTGTACACCAGGTTGTATTGGTATTTCACGTGGAATTCCAGTAAAATTGATGCATATTTGTGGCAGTAATGTGACAAAATGTGAAATACTTTTGCAACCCACTGTACCTCCTTTAAGGACACACAAAAAACTGTGAGATTCAATATCATGGAAATGCATTGATCCGCACCACAAAAGACGCAACACGTCTCACAAGTACAACCCCGCCCTACTAGGCAATAGTAAACAGAGTAAATAACAGCAATTGGTCAAGATAACGCCAGACACAGAGGTGCCTGGCGTTATCTTGACCAACTGCTGTTTAATTATTCATGTGGTTTTAATCCCTGTGTCATCAACTAATTAAACTAGGTTGGCTACTTGGCTCTTGGTTTCCTCCCACATTCTCCCATCTTTTTTTCCCTATGTAAATCCATACTGTAAATCAACTGTCTGATACTTACTCGCTTAAACTTGGACATAATCCATTGCAATATGAAACGGAGACAACAGCACTGCAGCCATTATGTGAAATTGCAATCTCTTTTGAGTGCATCAAACAGGACTTTGGAGCTGAAATGTAAAGGTGCAATTCAAAATTACTGGTGCAATAACTACAACAAAAAAGCAGAACTATATTTTTTCCTATTTTAGGTACACATGTGCCTGTATAGTGTGCTAATCATATGCCAGCATTGTAAGGAAAGTTTTAACACAAAAATGGACAGTAGTGGCATGGGTAAGGTTGTAAAGTATCGAGACAGTATTTCTGGTGTACAGTGTATATAACATACATGGCAAAAAGTGTTTTTATAACATTAATGTTCATTGATATTATGTGTGGCTCAGTATAGTAAGTAGAGATGGGCCGAACGGTTCGCCGGCGAACGGTTCCCGGCGAACTTCGGTGGTTCGCGTTCGCCTCCCGCAGGCGAACGTTTCCGGAAGTTCGGTTCGCCCCACAATGCACTATGAGGGTCAACTTTGACCCTCTACATCACAGTCAGCAGGCCCAGTGTAGCCAATTAGGCTACACTAGCCCCTGGAGCCCCACCCCCCTTATATAAGGCAGGCAGCGGCGGCCATTACGGCCACTCGTGTGCCTGCATTAGAGAGAGTAGGGCGAGCTGCTGTCTGTCTCTCATAGGGAAAGATTAGTTAGGCTTAGCTTTTCCTGGCTGCATACCTGTTCAGTGATCCTGCCACTGCATACCTGTTCTGTGAACCCACCCACCACTGCATACCTGTTCAGTGATCCTGCCACTGCATTCCTGTTCTGTGAACCCACCCACCACTGCATACCTGTTCAGTGATCCTGCCACTGCATACCTGTTCTGTGAACCCACCACTGCATACCTGTTCTGTGAACCCACCCACCACTGCATACCTGTTCAGTGATCCTGCCACTGCATACCTGTTCTGTGAACCCACCACTGCATACCTGTTCTGTGAACCCACCACTGCATACCTGTTCTGTTCAGTGGACCCGCCACTGCATACCTGTTCTGTTCAGTGGACCCGCCACTGTATACCTGTTTAGTGAACCCGCCACTGCATACCTGTTCTGTTCAGTGAACAGTTTGGTGTGTCAGTGTGAAGCAGTACCTTAATTACACTACCTGATTGATGTATACACATGCAAGATGTTTTAAAGCACTTTAGGCCTGTCATTTAGCATTCAATATGATTTCTGTCCTTAAAACGCTGCTTTGTGTCAAATCCAGATTTTTCCTGGGGACTTTTGGCGTATATCCCACTCCGCCATGCCCCCCTCCAGGTGTTAGACCCCTTGAAACATCTTTTCCATCACTTTTGTGGCCAGCATAATTATTTTTTTTTTCAAAGTTCGCATCCCCATTGAAGTCTATTGCGGTTCGCGAACTTTAACGCGAACCGAACCTTCCGCGGAAGTTCGCGAACCCGGTTCGCGAACCTAAAATCGGAGGTTCGGCCCAACTCTAATAGTAAGTACAGTATCTGAAATGCAGGAGCATCATGCACTGGATGAAGAAGTTGAAAGCCACTCAACCCCATCACAGGTGCCGGTGGAGGGCGCCACCAGCAGTGATAAATACCAGAGTAGTACACAGCCCACCCATGAAGCCACTGCCAGCTCTGATAAGAACATCCAATTTATTGAATATAAAGCACAAATATTGTCTCTGTGCTTTATATAGAATACATTGGATGCTTTTATCTGAGCTGGTAGTGAACTCATCTTCTCTTCTAACATCAGACATTGGTTAAAAAAAAGTAATGTCTCATGTTCAGTGGTGCTCGTCACGACCTCGTGATCACGAGTAACTCGTGATGACGAGTTGTTCTTGCTGATCACGAGGTTGTAATCGGCAATCGTGATCGGCTCTCAATCACGAATGCCAATCACGAATGCACTCATGATTGCACTTGTTACCAGACTCATGATCACTAGTCAGTATTCGTGATTAAAAACCCGCCAACTTTAGCAGTTAATATCAAAGCCCCCTTACATGCTAGAAACCCCAAATTTGCCAGATATGTTAAGAACAACAATGAGAACAAGAAAACCTTCTAGTTTTTGAGAAAATCGATTTTAAAGTTTCAAAGGAAAAATGTATACATGTAAATGCGGTGAATGACAGTTAATGTATTTACCACATTTAAATGTATACTTTTTTCCTTTGAAACTTTAAAATCGATTTTCTCAAAAACTAGAAGGTCTTTTTGAAAATGTTTTTCCTCTTGTTCCCACTGTTCTTCTTAACGTATCTGGCAAATTTGTAGGATTTGTAAGATTTGTAACATAGCTGGCAAGCGTGTAAGGGGGCCTTGCTATAAACCGCTTTAAAGGGATACTGTAGGGGGGTTGGGGAAAAATGAGTTGAACTTACCCGGGGTTTCTAATGGTCCCCCGCAGACATCCTGTTCCCGCGCAGCCACTCACCGATGCTCTGGCCCGCCTCCAATTCACTTCTGGAATTTCAGACTTTAAAGTCTGAAAACCACTGCGCCTGCGTTGCCGTGTCCTCGCTCTCGCTGATGTCACCAGGAGCGTACTGCGCAGGCACAGACCATACTGGGCCTGCGCAGTGCTCTCCTGGTGACATCAGCGGAAGCGAGGACACGGCAACACAGGCGCAGTGGTTTTCAGACTTTAAAGTCTGAAATTCCAGAAGTGAACTGGAGGCGGGGCCAGAGCATCGGTGAGTGGCTGCACGGGAACAGGATGTCTGCGGGGGACCATTAGAAGCACCGGGTGAGTTCAACTCATTTTCCCCCGACCTCCCTACAGTATCCCTTTAAGTCGGCGGATTTTGGCGGGGTTTTAATCACAAATACTTTTTTCCTTTGTAACTTTACAATCTATTTTTCTCAAAAACTATAAGTTCTTTTTCGAAAAAAAAATGCTATTTTTCTTTGCTAAATTTCTTTGCTATTAATCGTTATAGTCAAATCGTGATCACGGTTAAAATCTGAGTCGAATTCGGAATTGGGCATCAAGTCCAAATCACGATCATGGCGAATCCGGATTTCTATACTACCGATTCAGATTTACTCGAATCCGTGATTGGGGGTATCCGAACACCACTGCTCATGTTCCCACAATTTTATACACAGTGCTGCCCATAATTATTCATTAATAAGACCATGTGCAGGAGGCATTATTGTGGGGGAAAAAAAATTCTCAGCTTTTATTCACATTTGAGCAAAAAGTGTCCAGTCCAAAATTAATCAACCCTTTACAAACTGTCACAGTCTGTGGGAAAATTCAAAGTTCTATACCATTCCAAATAGTCCAAGCTGTTCTAAAGCATCCTAATTACCCTGATTAATTGGGAACAGCTGTTTTAATCAACTCAACAGGTGAAAAACAACAGCTCTCTGCAGTTAGTTTGTGGACAGTCATGGCTAAGACAAAGGAGCTCAGTGAGGACCTGCGGCTGCGCATTGTGACTGCTCACAAGTCAGGAAAGAGCCAAAAGGCCATTTCAAAATGTTTCTAAGTTCAAGTGGCTTTAGCGCAAAGTATTATTAAAAAATACAAGATGTTCTGCACTGTGGAAAATCTCAGAGGACGTGGTCGGAAGCCAAAAGTGACACCTGTGCTGGCCAGGAGGATAGTGAGAGAGGTGAAAAAGAATCCAAGGATCACCACCAAGGCCATCCTGGTGAATCTGGACTCTGCTGTTAGCAATGTCTCAAGGCAGACAATCCAATGGACACTGCACACTGCTGAGTTCTACGGATGCAGACCAAGGAGGACGCCACTTCTCCAGATAAGGCACACAAAATCTCGCTTGGCCTTTGCAAATGCTCATCTGGGCAGAGAAGAAGACTTCTGGTCTTCTGTGTTATGGTCAGATGAAACAAAAATTGAATTGTTGGGTCAAAATGATGTTTCCTTTATTTGGCGTAAAAAAGGAGAAACCTTCAACCAAAAGAACACCATCCCCACTGTCGAACATGGTGGTGGAAACCTAATGCTTTGGGGGTGTTCTTCAGGCAATGGACCAGGGAACCTAATCACAGTAAACTGCTCCATGAAAAAAGAGCAATACATGAGGATTCTCAATGACAACATCAGGCAGTCTGGAGAGAAACTTGGCCTTGGGCACCAGTAGACATTTTAGCATGACTATGACCCAAAATACACAGCAAAAGAGGTGAATAAATGGTTTGCAGACAACAACATTAATGTTTTGGAGTCGCCCAGCCAGAGTCCTGACTTGAATCCAATTGAGAATCTGGGGAGGGAGCTAAAGATCAGGGTGATAGCAAGAAGACCCTCCAACCTGAAATATTTGGAGCTCATTGCTAAAGATGAATGGGCAAATATACCTGTGGAGACATGCAAAAAGCTGGTCTGCAATTATGGGAAGAGTTTGATTGCTGTAATAAAAAATAGGCTTTTCTATTGATTATTGAGAAGGGTATGAATAATTTTGGACAGGACACTTTTTTTTTTGCTCAAATGTAAATAAATACTGATCATTTTATTTCACAATAATGCCTCTTGTACATTGTCTTATTATCGTATTATCTATTGGGAGACACCGACCCTATGTCATTCCACGTCAAAAAATTACTTGCTGCTTAGTAAAAGTAACTTTAAGTCACAATTTGCCAGGGGTATGAATAATTATGGGCAGCACTGTATATACACACATATACACACCATATTTTTCGAAATACAAGGTGCACTTTTTCTCCTCAAAAAGACTTATATTCCAAATACCAGGGGTTCCCGACTTACAATCAACCGCCGATAAAAAGTACCACAATGTCAGGGACTTCTTGTACTGTGTCCACCTTTTGTCCCCATGTCCTCCTCTGCTCCATGTAGCGTAATAAGGAGTGTCTCTCACCTGATCCAAGATCCAAGGGTACCCGCAGCAATCAGCGGCTTCTCCTCTCCCCCACTGTTCCCCTCGTACCAGATTTTCCTCATCACATGTGACCGGTACTATGGGTACAGTGAAGGAGAGGTCTCTGATCTCCACACTCGGATCAGGTGAGAGTCCCGACTGGCTTCCATTGCTATTAACTCTGCACAGGGGGAGGACACATGAGGGCACAGGGGGACAAAATGATGACACAGGGGAGCAAACAAGGACATAGGGACAAAAAGGAGGACAGAGGATTACAAAATAGGACATAGGGGGATAAACTAGGACACAGGGGTACAAAAAAGGAGGACTCAGGACAAAAAGCACACAGGGGGAAAAACAGGAGGGCGAATGAGGACTAGGGCACAAAAAGGCAGACACAGGGGGGTAAAAAGGAGGACCTGGGGACAAGCTAGGACACAGGAGAAAAGACAAGGACAGGGGAACAAAAAAGGGCACGGAGGAGGATACAAGGATACCAACAGAGGACACAGATGGACTTAAAGGGGCACAGAGGATGACACATGGGGACAAAATAGGACTCGGGGGACAAAAAGGAGGACACAGGGACAAAAAAGGAGCATACACCACTACCCTGCAGATGCTTGCATGTCTGTGTGAGGGATCAGTTGAAAAGGGCGCCAGAGCTGCCTGTATGAAAAGGGCGCCTCCATAGACATCAGTGTTATTTCTGGAAATATGGGCTAAAAAGTGGTGAAAAGGGCGCCCGAGTTTTGATATAGGCTACAAGCGGGCACCCCTTTGTAGCCCATATGTTTCGGCTTAAAGGTTTTCGGCTACAGTAGGGCGCCTCTTTGTAGTCCATATTTTTTTCGGCTACAAGGATTTCGGCTACAGAAGGGCACTCTTATGTAGCCCATATTTTTTTCAGCTACAAGGTTTTCGGCTACAGTAGCGCACCCCTTTGTAGCCCATATTTTTTATTCGGCTACAAGATTTTCGACTACAAGGTGTTTGATTCTGGGGATTAGGCACCACCAGGGTAGTCTTAGGGTTAGGCACCACTGTGGCGAACATTACGGAAAGTCGTGTGCATAATCGCCAACGATTTTCATATGGTCCCGCACCATCAGTGTCAGTGCTGTGTAACTGTACAATAAATGCCTTTCCTTTCTCTTTTCCCCCCTCTGAGAGCATTGCAGAGAGTACAGTAACCTTCCCCCCACATCCCGTGTCAGGTCAGGAAAGAATTTCACACGTGGCTATTCCCCCTGGGTAGAGCCATTTGGCTACACAGCTCATCTCCCCCCAAGCCAGCTCAAACTGGCTCAGATAAGAAGATTCCCTCCAAACTCATAAGCTTCAAACAAAGAGAACTTTAATTTATTAATAATTCAAAATAGGTTTGGCACAGCAAGACAAAAATTACATTTCCTGACACCTAGAAATCAGTTCTATCATTCACCTGAATTGCAATTTTCTAGCTATCAGAAAACCAGTAGAGAAACCACTGTATCCGGCCTGCGTAGAGCGAATGCGATAGACTAGGCATGTATAGCCTCGTTTAATACAGGGTCGCAGGCCGCTTATGAATATAGTCTCGGATTTGCGATGCGCCAATCTGGGGCGAAGTCACACAGATTATAAATAAATTGGTACATTTCTTGCTCTGAGTCTGAGGGTGGCAACCTTGCTGCCAGGAGATAACCCTGCCTTAAACACACCTACTTTCCAGGTAGTGACAGCCCCAAAACTCAGGTCCTATAAAAGTGGGGCGGGACCAAACCTGCCCAGTTCTCCAAATTCCATCGACCAGGAACGTCCATGCAGGCGCTTAGGAGAGCCAGCGCCTGCTGTGTTCAAGGACTCTTAACCTGAATGCCTACTTTTAAACTGGACTCTGTTTTTTCATTCTCCAAATGGACTATCAGCCATAACTAAGTAAGAATTTTTTGATTTTATTCCTTTTTATTTTTAAGCTCTGTGTGTATATGTTAATTGGTGTATATAACTGTATGTAATGCATTTTTGTTATTAAACGTTGAAAAATCGTTTAGCGGTTATGACCTGTTGCTGAACATACACAATCGTACCTATTCTCCTGAAATCGCTACCCTGTGTTTAATAGAAGTGTGCCTTTATAACCCGTATGCGAGAACCCGGCCCAGGTATAACGATCTGACCCAGGTTCCTGCATACTGCTAGGGGTTAATAGAGCGTTCTCCAAGTCCTAGTATAATTACAGTAGCGGGCTGTGTAACTCGCTAGGTGGCAGATCTTTGAATTGTAAGTGTGAGGTGAATCCGTTGGCATCCGAACGCTCCCTCCGCGAGTCAGTTCATCAAATTGCGAACTCGGGTTACACTTCGTGATGAACAAAATGACCGTGTGAGAGGATTTCTGACGCTGATCGATTTACCCCATCCGCAGACCGGCCTTGCGGTCTGTGACAACCACCAGGGCAGTCTTAGGGTTAGGCACCACCTGGGGGGTCTTAGGGTTAGGTACCACCTGGGGGGGGTCTTAGGGTTAGGCACCACCTGGGCAGTCTTAAGGTTAGGCACCACCTGGGGGGTCTTAGGGTTAGGCATAGGCACCACCTGGGGGGTTTAAGGGTTAGGTACCACCTGGGGAGTCTTAGGGTTAGGCACCACCAGGGGTGTCTTAGGGTTAGGCACCACCTGGGGGGGTCTTAGGGTTAGGCACCACCTGGGGGGTCTTAGGATTAGGCACCACCTGGGGGATCTTAGGGTTAGGCACCACCTGGGGGGGTCTTAGGGTTAGGCACCATCTGGGCGGTCTTAGGGTTAGGCACCACCAGGGGAGTCTTAGGGTTAGGCACCACCAGGGGAGGGTGCTGTGTGGGAGGATGGAGAAGTTAGGTCATAGTAATCACCAGGGGCTGTCTTAGGGTTAGGCACCACCAGGGAGGGGTTAGGGTTACGCACCACCAGGGACGGGTTATGGTTACGCACCTTCAGGGGAGGGTTCTGAGTGAGAGTAGGGAGAAGTTAGGTCATAGTAATCACTTTTCTCAGCTATATCTACAGCCCTTTTATAGCCCAACAAATTTTGCCTATAACAGCATCCTTTTTATAAACTAAAACGATATGGCATATATGGGCTACAACAGGTGTCCTTTGTAGCCGAATTTGACATATACGGGCTACACCAGGTGCCCTTTGTAGCTGACTTTGGCATATATGGGCTACACCAGGTGCCCTTTATAGCTAAAGTTGTTATATGGGCTACACCAGGCGCCCTTTGTAGCCGAAGTTGGTATATGGGCTCCACCAGGCGCCCTTTTTTCCAGGCGCCCTTTTCAAGTAGACCCCTGTGTGAGTAAAAGCTAGCCATTCAGTATTACTTGGTCAGCATGATGCATGGAGGTGGCTGAACCCATGGTGCAGCCACACAGCTTGCTTATTTCTCAAGTGACCAGTGGCTGAAGATGGACAGGGGCATTGCTAGGATCCTGGGAGATCCAGGGCACCCCAAGGCACCAAGGGAGAGTGAGCATGCGGCACCCTTAGCACGCTGTGGCAAAACATGGGCGTGGCCATTCAATGGGAAAGAGGGAGTGGTCAGGGGTGGGATCAAATGTACATGAATGTAGCAGTGGTTTAACTTAAATATTATAAATAGGCAGCATTTCACCCAAGTAGGTAGAGTTCCCTCACCTGGCTTCTGCCTTGTTCTCAGCTGGCTGGCCTCTGTGCTGTATTTGCGGTTATGCTGTGCTGGCAGTGATGCTGTGCATGCTGGGCTGCCTGGCCTAGCTGGTGGTGATGCTGGGCTGCCTGGCCTGTGGTGATGCTGTGCTGGTCGGGATTCTGTGCTGGTCTGGCTGGTGGGGATTTCTGAGGCCTGGCTGGTGGTGATGCTGTGCTGGCCTGGCTGGCGGTGATGCTAAAGCATGGCTGGCGGTTATGCTGAGGGCTGGCTGGTGTTTATGCTGAGGGCTGGCTCGTGGTTATGCGGAAGGCTGGCAGGTGGTTATGCTGAGGCCTGGCTGGTGGTTATGCTGTGCTGGCATGGCTGGTGGTTATGCTGAGGCCTGGCTGGTGGTGATGCTGTGCTAGCCTGCCTAGTGGTTATGTGAACCCTGTCGGTTCTACAAACACAAAATTTTCAGGGTATGTTAAGCTGAAAAGTGGAAACAAGGTGAAAAAAAATATTTCAAAAAGACCTTGTAGATTTTTAGAAAATCGGTGTTAAATTCGGCAGAAATTACCGCGAAAATCTGCATCGGAACCACTATGCAATGTGATGCCAAATATAGAGGTTAATAGCAAATCCCCCATGGGTGCTAGAAACACCAAATTTTCCGGGAATGTTAAGCAGAAAAGTAGGAAGAAGAAGAAAAAAAATCTTCCAAAAATACCTTGAAATTTTTGAGAAAATTGATGTTAAAATCAGCGGAAATTTCAGCGAAAATCCGCCTACCGAACTTCCATTACCGATTTCCAAATTTCGATGTGGAAATGCAATTTCCATGTGCAAGATGGAGGGGGAAGGGGGTATAGGAAAACAGAGATGGGGGAGAGAGGAGAGGGGAGAGGTAAAGCAGCAAGCTTTTCCACCAGGCTTCACATCTGTGGAATCTTCTTGTGACAGGACAGTTGGGCAGCAGCATCAGAGGATAGGAGAGCTCCAGCTCTTACGGAGCTACACAGCCTCACATGGCAGGAGAGGCGTTTCTCACTCACTGGCTGCCTGGCCACACGTGATCCCTGCTACATCTGCCCCCTGCACCTCTGCACTCCGCAGCCATAGTAACAGTGGGAAGCTGCACACCCCACGGGCTGAACAGCGCAAAGCCAGCAGGCACACCGGACCCCCATATCTGGGGCACTCCCGACAAGATACCAGGCCAGTGCCCCGGATCTTAGCCCCTAGCGACACGCATGGAGATGGAGATGCTGCGCAAGGGTACAACCTCCCTTTGAGCAGGCCGTAAATGTTGAGAGTCAGGACTTAGGAGCAGTCAGGTTGGAACAACGTCATACCCATCATCTTTCTGTTTGATTATACCGTGTGACCTTATGGAAAGTGGTGATGGCAGAGGAGGGGAAGAGAGGGGGGAGGAGGAAGAGGATGAGGGTGACATTCCACTCCATACCTCACAGCCAGCATCAGGAGGCGCAAGAAGGGAAAGTAACAAGCATCAGGAGTTTGGTTAGGAGGAGCAAGATGATGATGAGGGAGACCATGATGGGGGAGCTGGACAGGTCCAACTCACGTTTCTGCTGTTACACCCCAAATATTATGCGGGTGATGGAGGAACAGACAAGACACAGAACATTTATATTGTGCTTTTCTCCTGGCGGACTCAAAGCTAGAGTTGGGCCGAACCTCCGATTTTAGGTTCGCGAACCCTGTTCGCGAACTTCCGCGAAAGGTTTGGTTCGCGAAAAAGTTCGCGAACCGCCATAGACTTCAATGGGGAGGCGAACTTTCAAAGTTTTAAAAAATTCTATCAACTGGAAAAATCATAGAAAACATGTTTCAAAAGCTCTAATACCTGGAGCCACACCTAATTGAGTGAAATACACATCACTGCTGGAGGACCCGCCCACCCTCCCTCCTCCTCCAAGCAAGGTCCTTTATACCATTTGCCTACCTACACTAATTAGTTATGGGACAGCTGCTACACACTCTGCTAGGGAGATTTTAATTCCTCCTCCCTTCTACCCTTCTACCCTTCTACCCTTCTGCCTATTCCCTCCTCCCTCCTACCGGAGGGAGGAGGGTCTCTTCTGCCAGGGAATTATACTATTTTAAAAACCAGTATACATCATACCATAGCTGGGAATACATACATGAGTATACATCATACCATAGCTGGGAATCGAACCCAGATCTCACTGTGTGGTGGACACATCACCCTAAGCACTGTACCACTACAGAAGTAAGTGAAGCTAGCCTAAAATGTAACATTTATGCTCAATGCAATAGAACCATTAGGTTGCTTAAAGGAGAACTGTAGTGAGAGGTATATGGAGGCTGCCATATTGATTTCCTTTTAAGCTATACCAGTTGCCTGGCAGCCCTGCTGATCTATTTGGCTGCAGTAGTGTGAATCACACCAGAAACAAGCATGCAGCTAATCTTGTCAGATCTTACAAAAATGTCAAACACCAGATCATACCATAGCTGGGAATCAAACCCAGATCTCACTGTGTGGTGGGCACGTCACCCTAAGCACTGTACCACTACAGAAGTAAGTGAAGCTAGCCTAAAATTTAACATTTATGCTCAATGCAATAGAACCATTAGGTTGCTTAAAGGAGAACTGTAGTGAGAGGTATATGGAGGCTGCCATAATGATTTCCTTTTAAGCTATACCAGTTGCCTGGCAGCCCTGCTGATCTATTTGGCTGCAGTAGTGTGAATCACACCAGAAACAAGCATGCAGCTAATCTTGTCAGATCTTACAAAAATGTCAAACACCAGATCATACCATAGCTGGGAATCAAACCCAGATCTCACTGTGTGGTGGGCACGTCACCCTAAGCACTGTACCACTACAGAAGTAAGTGAAGCTAGCCTAAAATTTAACATTTATGCTCAATGCAATAGAACCATTAGGTTGCTTAAAGGAGAACTGTAGTGAGAGGTATATGGAGGCTGCCATATTGATTTCCTTTTAAGCTATACCAGTTGCCTGGCAGCCCTGCTGATCTATTTGGCTGCAGTAGTGTGAATCACACCAGAAACAAGCATGCAGCTAATCTTGTCAGATCTTACAAAAATGTCAAACACCAGATCATACCATAGCTGGGAATCAAACCCAGATCTCACTGTGTGGTGGGCACGTCACCCTAAGCACTGTACCACTACAGAAGTAAGTGAAGCTAGCCTAAAATTTAACATTTATGCTCAATGCAATAGAACCATTAGGTTGCTTAAAGGAGAACTGTAGTGAGAGGTATATGGAGGCTGCCATATTGATTTCCTTTTAAGCTATACCAGTTGCCTGGCAGCCCTGCTGATCTATTTGGCTGCAGTAGTGTGAATCACACCAGAAACAAGCATGCAGCTAATCTTGTCAGATCTTACAAAAATGTCAAACACCAGATCTGCTGCATGCTTGTTCAGGGTCTAGGGCTAAAAGTATTGGAGGCAGAGGATCTGCAGGATAGCCAGGTAACTGGTATTGCTTAAAAGGAAATCAATATGGTAGCCTCCATATACCTTTCACTACAGTTCTCCTTTAAAGGGAACCTTAACTGAGAGTGATATGGCTGTTTCCTGTAAACAATACCAGTTGCCTGGCAGTCCAGCTGATCTTTGTGACTGCAATAGTGGCTGAATCACACCCTGAAACAAGCATGCAGCTAATCCAGTCTGACTTCAGTCAGAGCACCTGATCTGCATGCTTGTTCAGGGGCTGTGGCTAAAAGTATTAGAGACACAGGATCAGCAGGCAATTCAGGCAACTGGTATTATTTTCAAAGGAAAAATTAGTTGCATGCTTGTTTCTGGTGTGATTCACACTACTGCAGCCAAATAGATCAGCAGGGCTGCCAGGCAACTGGTATAGCTTAAAAGGAAATCAATATGGCAGCCTCCATATACCTCTCACTACAGTTCTCCTTTAAGCAACCTAATGGTTCTATTGCATTGAGCATAAATGTTAAATTTTAGGCTAGCTTTACTTACTTCTGTAGTGGTACAGTGCTTAGGGTGACGTGCCCACCACACAGTGAGATCTGGGTTTGATTCCCAGCTATGGTATGATCTGGTGTTTGACATTTTTGTAAGATCTGACAAGATTAGCTGCATGCTTGTTTCTGGTGTGATTCACACTACTGCAGCCAAATAGATCAGCAGGGCTGCCAGGCAACTGGTATAGCTTAAAAGGAAATCAATATGGCAGCCTCCATATACCTCTCACTACAGTTCTCCTTTAAGCAACCTAATGGTTCTATTGCATTGAGCATAAATGTTAAATTTTAGGCTAGCTTCACTTACTTCTGTAGTGGTACAGTGCTTAGGGTGACGTGTCCACCACACAGTGAGATCTGGGTTCGATTCCCAGCTATGGTATGATGTATACTCATGTATGTATTCCCAGCTATGGTATGATGTACCAGCTATGGTATGATGTATACTGGTTTTTAAAATAGTATAATTCCCTGGCAGAAGAGACCCTCCTCCCTCCGGCAGGAGGGAGGAGGGAATAGGTAGAAGGGTAGAAATGGAGGAGGGAGGAGGAATGAATTAAAATCTCCCTAGCAGAGTGTGTACCAGCTGTCCCATAATTAATTAGTGTAGGCAGACAACTGAGTCAAATGGTATAAAGGACCTAGCTTGAAGGGAGGGTGTTTGACAATAACATGTCTGCTGATAGTGAAATGGAGGCTAAAAAATTTGCTCAATACAGCATTATGGAGCGAATCGAACTTCCGCAAAAGTTCGCCTAATGCAGGCGAACGCGAACCCCCAAAGTTCGCCGTGAACCGTTCGGCCCAACTCTACTCAAAGCACCAAGGCTGCAACCACCTGAGAGCACTCAGTAGGGAGTAGTGTGTTAGAGAGTGGTACTCAATGTCTCCTTACTGAATAGGTGAAGGTGAGAAACAGCAAGAGCCGAGCGGCGAACCCTGGTCTCCTGTGTCAGAGGCAGAGCCCTTAACCTGTACACTATCCAGCCACAAGGACTACTGTAGCTTAAAGAGGACTGCTGCAGATTAAAGAGGAGTAAATGGGTGATGAGAAGGAAGATTTTGTGGCACCTTCTGAGGGACAGGTGGAGGATGAGTCCAGGGAACCCCTCTTCCATATGGCTGTCCACATGTTGCAAAGCCTATGGAGGGACCCTTGCATTTGCAGCATCAAAAAGTGGAATGATTCCTGGCTGACTAGCCTCCTGGATCACGGCTACAAAGGTAACATTACACAGTTCTGACCAAACCTGGTGCAAGAGAAAGAGAAAGTGACCCGCCTGAGAAGGGTACTATGTGACCAGCTGTGTGACGTCCCACCACCACAATCCTTAAGCCTGTGCGGATGCACAGAGGAAATTAGCTCTTCGTGTGCTACCATCAACACCCTGTCAGCTGAGCCTGTGTCAGTTTTATTTTTCAGCTACTTATCACAACGTAGAGGGGTGGCATTCATCACCAATGTCATGCTTGGCATGCTGCAAGACAGCAAAGTATTTTCCATATCTGCTGGTTCTGGGAGGATGGGCAACTGCAGATGAATATGGCCAGCACCGCCACACTGACAGGTATCGTTGCCTTTGTCATTTTTTAGCTATGTAGTGTAAGATTGATGGGTGGTATTCATGTCATCCAGTTCATGATGCAAACTAGTAGCAATATTGATCAAAAAGTAGTTCTAGTATACATCGGTTATAAGCCGCCTTAGAGTACAAAAAGTTTATTAACAGAACATTCAAACATCAAATACCTAGAAACCTTAATGAAAAGGGATCATCAATGTGGCATGGCGGAGAAGGATCAAGTGCGAAATAATTGCCACAAAATAAGTATTTTGCCCAAACACTTTTTTAATGGTTATATTTATAGAGATTTCAATGGCTGCCGATTTTAGTGGTTAAAGGGATACGATCGATTGAAACAACTTTTTTTTTAATACTCTATATTAGTGTACACATTACCACTAGTGTTAGGGGCACTTTATTTATTCACCCAGAGGTCTCTCCCTCTATTTCTGCTTAAAAATTAATTTCTCACACAGCTCATAGTAGTTTGGGTCACCCTGAGCTGCTTGGTTACTCTGTCACACAGCTCACAAATATATTTCACTGTGTCACTCACAGCATGCAGGAGACATGAGGAGAAATAGGCTGATCTGAGGTGGTAACAGGTAACTAAATGAGCTGTAATATTGCTGGAATATAACTAGCTATAACACTAGTCTGTGTTTACACTCAGACTGGTTGCCTGGCTGCCTGCTTGTGGTGATTCACTTCAGGCTGCATCCACTTTACAAGCTGCTGAGACGGCTGACCACTGTCTACAAGCATTATTAGTATCTTTATCACAAGGTGATAATTAATCTATAAACTGAGGAGTTGATAGCAACTCCCCTGTGCAGAGACATGGTCTAGCCCTCTGGGAGCCTCAGTATTAGATACATTTTGTATCCAACACTGACGCCAAAACTGACGGAGGATTTTACAGCTGAGAGGAACAGCTGTGTGAGGAATCAAATTGCTCCTCCTAGTACTTGTCCTAATGTGTGCTACAACATACAGCATTTAAAAATAAATGCATACATCGATAGTATTCCTTTAATAGCAAAGCCCCATACAAGCCACAATCATCAAATTTACAGCGTATATTAACCATTTCAGCCCGCTGGGATTATTCACCTTATGCATCAGAGCAATTTTCACCTCCCATTCATTCGCTAATAACTTTATCACTGCTTATCACAATTTATTGATCTATATCTTGTTTTTTCCGCCACTAATTAGGCTTTCTTTGGGTGGTACATTTTGCTAAGAATTATTTTTTTTATAAATGCATTTTAACAGGATTAATAAGAAAAAAATGGAAACAATTCATTATTTCTCAGTTGTCTTGCACAGCCCCTGTCAGGACAGGTCTCTCCTCTGCACATCAGATTAGGTCAGCATGCTCGCGGGCAGGGCGGCAGGACCTTTATAATCTGACGAGACGGGTCAGCTGATCTTGCGGTCAGCTGACACCAGCCTGCGGCTTGAATTTGCTTTCTGTATTTAAGCTGGGAGATGTCATTTTCTCATTGTCTGTTGTTGCGAAGACTTCGTGTTAGCACTCAGACCTTTGATAGCTGTAATAATAACTTCATTATTGTATTATTTATCTGTGTATGACTCTTTGCCTGCTCTGACTATTCTTTCTGCCTTGTGATTCTGTGCCTCTGCCCATTTGATCTTGTTGCTGACTTTTGCTTAAACTTCACTCTGATTGTCGATTCGGTACCTTATCTACCCGTCTGTTGCCTACCTGATCTGTCAGTATGGCCAGCACCGCCACACTGACAGGTATCGTTGCCTTTGTCATTTTTTAGCTATGTAGTGTAAGATTGATGGGTGGTATTCATGTCATCCAGTTCATGATGCAAACTAGTAGCAATATTGATCAAAAAGTAGTTCTAGTACACATCGGTTATAAGCCGCCTTAGAGTACAAAAAGTTTATTAACAGACAATTCAAACATCAAATACCTAGAAACAATAATGAAAAGGGATCATCAATGCGGCATGGCAGAGAAGGATCAAGTGCGAAATAATTGCCACAAAATAAGTATTTTGCCCAAACACTTTTTTAATGGGGATATTTATAGAGATTTTCAATGGCCGCTGATTTTAGTGGTTAATAGCAAAGCCCCATACAAGCCAGAATCATTAAATTTACAGGGTATATTATCCATTTCAGCCCGCTGAGATTTTTCACCTTATGTATGTAACATCTGCAGCTGCAGGCACGCCGGGTGTCTCCCCAGCCGCCTCGGGTCCCTGTTCAGAGGAGTTTTCCGTTCCGTCTGCGTCTAGCACGCCGAGGACAGAATTGTCATTTACACAGAGGGTTGCTGTATTGCGCGGCCGCGCTCGTTGACAGGACCTTTATGCTGGGAGGAGGCGCGTCAGAGGGGACTCACACCGCTCTGGATTGGTTGATTATTGGTGGGCGCAGCTGTGAGGTCTCCTCTGCTTCTTAAGCCTTCTCTGCTCATTCGCAACCTGTCTGCGGTTGCGAATACATACGTGTTGGCGCTCAGACCTTAGACTAGTATCCGGTGTGCTTTGATCTGGGAGGAAACCAGGGATTTCACACAAGACTAGGATTATTATTATTACTGTATATTTGATACTCTGTGTATGACTCTGGCTATCTCTGACTCTGCTCTTGCTTATTGATTCAGTACCTCTGCCCATCTGATCTAGTTGCTGAAACACTGCCTGAATACTTACTACTCTCTTGCTTACTGATTCTGTACTGTATCTGTCTCTCAGTTGCCGAACCCAGCCTGTCTGACCTCTCTAATCACCAGTGGGCCCTTGCCACTGGTGAGGTGTTCTAACAGTTCCCACCAGCTCCTCTGGTGAGGTTCTGCCAAACTAGTCAGTTACTGTGTTCTAACAGTACACACCAGCTCCTCTGGTGAGGTTCTGCCAAACTAGTCAGTAACTGTGTTCTAATAGTACCCACCAGCTCCTCTGGTGAGGTTCTGCAACTAGTCAGTAACTGTGTTCTAATAGTACCCACCAGCTCATCTGGTGAGGTTCTGCCAAACTAGTCAGTTACTGTGTTCTAACAGTACCCACCAGCTCTTCTGGTGAGGTTCTGCCAAACTAGTCAGTAACTGTGTTCTAATAGTACCCACCAGCTCCTCTGGTGAGGTTCTGCCAAACTAGCCAGTTACTGTGTTCTAATAGTGCCCACCAGCTCCTCTGGTGAGACCTAGTTATTCTACTCTGTTAATGTTGCACCAAGCACTATATACTATTGCATTATCCTGTTAGCTATACTTGCATTATTGGTGATTCTGCAGATCACCATATAATCAGGTATAGTGTCTGTATTATTGGTGATTCTGCAGATCACACATAATCAGACTTCTGTGTTGCTACACTGATCGTTACAGAACCGGAGACCAAAAAATTATGGAGACACTGCAATCGGGTTGAACTGTTGACCACAACTGTTAACGATCTCATCAAGACGGTTAACTCACAGCAGACCCAGATTGACCAACTAGCTGAGATAGTTAATCGTCTTAAAAATCCCAATGCACAAGTGTCCTCCCCTCTAGTTATTGAGCCTAGGATGCCTCCTCCTGAAAAATTTTCAGGGCATCGCTCTGACTTTAGAAATTTTAAGCATCGATGCCTTTCTTATTTTGAGTTACGACCAGTATCTTCAGGCACGGAGAGCCAGAGAGTCGCACTGATAAAGACTTTATTATCAGGTGATTCGCAGTCCTGGGCCTATAGTCTCCCTGAGGGGCATAAGGTGTTGGCCTTTGTTCAGGATTTTTTTTAAAGCAATGGCAGTTATACAGTATATGATGATCCGGATTTAGCTATGACGTCAGAAAGGAGGTTTAAGACACTCAGGCAGGGTCATAATTCAGTTGAAAATTATGCCGCTGAGTTTAGAAGGTGGGCGGTTTCGGCCAGATGGGGGCAGTATGCCTTGTTAGATTGTTTTTTGTCAGGATTATCTGATGCAGTGGCTGATCTTATGCTAGGTCACCCTGAGCCTAAGTCTAATGATGAGGCCATTTTTTTGGCGATTAAAATTGATCGCCGAGTGCGATACCAGAGGCAGACTCGAGGCAGAACATCAGGGAGACTTGCTTCTGGTGTGTTTTCTCCTCCTGTTCCTCCTTCTCCTCCGCCTGATGAGCCAATGCAAATTGGACAGTACAAGCTCACTGAGGTGGAGACGAACAGGAGGCGTACCAATAAACTCTGTCTCTATTGTGCAGAGAAGGGGCATATCGTAGCGAATTGTCCTAAGAAGGCGGAAAACCCCATCGCCTTGGTGTAGCTGGAGGTACTACCCTAGGCGATCCAGTCTTACCTCTAAAGAATAAGCGTTTACTTCTCCCGTGTTCTATAACTTGGGAGGATCAAGTCCATTCCACCCAGGCCTTTGTAGACTCGGTTTCTGCAGTTAATGTTATGGCATATGACTTTGCCATTAAGTTTGGTTTTCCTCTCCTTTCTGTGGGATGTCAGATTATAGTGACTGCAATGGATGATTCACCATTGCAAGGGAAATTACCACTCACTCAGACTCCGTTATTACTGTGTCAGTTGGGTGTTGCATAAAGAACAGATACAGTTTTTGGTTCTGGAGATGTCCACCTCCACAGTGATTCTCGGTATGCCATGGCTTAGAAAACACTCCCCTCAGATTGACTGGGGTTCCAGACAATTGTTAGCCTGGTCCTCATACTGTCATCATCATTGTTTGGGGAAAATCACAGTGGGGGCTACCGAGATCCAAGTGGAGGGGTTACCGTCTCACTCCTCTGGTTCCACTGCTAGTGAGGCCCAGGGAGACTGAGCAACCATGCTGAGCCCATTTAAGCATTAAGTCCCTGAAGGGAAACCAGATGGAGTTCTATTTGTACCCCTCCAGTTCAGATTTAAGATTCTTCATGTGTTTCCTTCCCATAAGAATGCAGGTCATCCTGGTGTTGCCCGTATGCAGGAGTTATTGGACAGATGTGTTTGGTGGCCCTCCATTGTGTCTGACTGTAAGGACTTTGTGGGGAGCTGTTCCGTTTGTGCCAGGAGCAAGCCCTCCAGACAAGCTCCCGTTGGCATCTTACAGTCACTACCTGTGCCAGAACAGCCATGGACACACTTGTCCATGGACTTTATAGGGGAACTACCTAGGTCTCAGGGAAAAACTGTCATATGGGTGGTAGTCGATAGGTTTAGTAAGATGGCCCATTTCATTCCTATGGACGGACTCCCCTCTGCTCCAGAACTGGCAGAGCTCTTCATTCACCACATTTTTTGTTTACATGGTATCCCTGAGAATGTGGTGTCAGATAGGGTAGTCCAGTTTGTCTCCAAATTCTGGAGGGCCTTTTGTAATCATCTGGGCATGAACCTATCATTCTCCTCCGGCTACCACCCACAGACGAATGGCCAAACAGAAAGGGTTAACCAGTCCCTAGAACAGTTTCTAAGATGTTATGTGGCTGACGCCCAGACTGAGTGGGCCAAATTCTTGCCATTTGCAGAATTTGCCCATAATACTTTGAAGAGTTCTTCCTCAGGGTTCTCTCCGTTTCAGATTGTGATGGGGAGATCTCCTAAGTTTTCTTCTTTGCCTGTGGTGGCATCTCCTTTCCCAGCACTGGAGGAGTGGCAGGGAACCTTGAAAGAGATCTGGGCTTTGGTTCGGAAAAATCTCAAGAAAGCTTTTGTGACCCAGAAAAAAACAGGCTGACAGGAGATGTTTGGGAGAGTGGGACTTTGCACTGGGGGACCTGGTGTGGGTGTCTACTCGACATTTGGCCCTGAAGCAGCCCTCTGCTAAATTGGGTCCTAGATATATAGGCCCATACCCTGTCTCCAAGAGAATCAATAAGGTCACATATGCTGTTTCACTTCCGTCCGGTTGGAGAGGTGTTAAGACATTTTTATGTGTCTTTGTTAAAACCCGCAGTACATGTGGATACCTCTCCCCCCCCTGTGGTGATTGATGGGGAACCTGAGTATGAGATAGAGCAGATTTTGGATTCTCGGTTTGTGCGCAACTCTGTACAATACCTGGTTCATTGGAGGGGGTATGGGCCTGAGGAGAGATCTTGGGTCCCTAGTCATCGTATGCATGCGGAAGAACTTAGAGAAGAGTTCCATAGGTTGCATCCTGACAGACCTGGTGGCCCGTGTCCGGAGTCCATGCCTCAAGGGGGGGAGGGAGGGGGGGTACTGTAACATCTGCAGCTGCGAGCACGCCGAGTGTCTCCGCAGCTGCCTCGGGTCCCTGTTCAGAGGTGTTTTCCGTTCCATCGGCATCAAGCACGCCGAGGACGGAATTGTCATTTACACAGAGGGTTGCTGTATCGCGCGGCCGCGCGCGAAGACAGGACCTTTATGCTGGGAGGAGGCGTGTCAGCTGACCCGCTGGTCGGCTGACGTCACAGGGGACTCACACTGCTCTGGATTGGTTGATTATTGGTGGGCGCGGCTGTGAGGTCTCCTCTGCTTCTTAAGCCTTCTCTGCTCACTCGCAACCTGTCTGCGGTTGCGAATACATACGTGTTGGCGCTCAGACCTTAGACTAGTATCCGGTGTGCTTTGATCGGGGAGGAAACCAGGGATTTCACCCAAGACTAGGATTATTATTATTACTCTATATTTGATACTCTGTGTATGACTCTGGCTATCTCTGACTCTGCTCTTGCTTATTGATTCAGTACCTCTGCCCATCTGATCTAGTTGCTGAAACACTGCCTGAATACTTACTACTCTCTTGCTTACTGATTCTGTACTGTATCTGTCTCTCAGTTGCTGAACCCAACCTGTCTGACCTCTGTACTCACCAGTGGGCCCTTGCCACTGGTGAGGTGTTCTAACAGTTCCCACTAGCTCCTCTGGTAGGGTTCTGCCAAACTAGTCAGTTACTGTGTTCTAACAGTACCCACCAGCTCCTCTGGTGAGGTTCTGCCAAACTAGTCAGTAACTGCGTTCTAATAGTACCCACCAGCCCCTTTGGTGAGGTTCTGCCAACTAGTCAGTAACTGTGTTCTAATAGTACCCACCAGCTCCTCTGGTGAGGTTCTGCAACTAGTCAGTAACTGTGTTCTAATAGTACCCACCAGCTCCTCTGGTGAGGTTCTGCCAAACTAGTCAGTTACTGTGTTCTAACAGTACCCACCAGCTCCTCTGGTGAGGTTCTGCCAAACTAGTCAGTAACTGTGTTCTAATAGTTCCCACCAGCTCCTCTGGTGAGGTTCTATCTATCTATCTGATACTGTGTTCTAATAGTGCCCACCAGCTCCTCCAGCCTAGTTATTCTGCTCTGTTACTGTTGCACCAAGCACTATACACTATTGCATTATCTTGTTAGCCATACTTGCATTATTGGTGATTCTGCAGATCACCATATAATCAGGTATAGTGTCTGTATTATTGGTGATTCTGCAGATCACACATAATCAGACATCTGTGTTGCTACACCGATCGTTACAATGCAGCAGATAAATTTTCACCTCCCATTGATTCGCTAATAACTTTAACACTACTTATCACAATTTATTGATCTATATCTTGTTTTTTCCACCACTAATTAGGCTTTCTTTGGGTGGTACAGTTTGCTAAGAATTATTTTTTTTATAAATGCATTTTAACAGGATTAATAAGAAAAAAATGGAAAAAATTCATTATTTCTCAGTTTTTGGCCATTATAGCTTTAAAATAATCCACGCTACCATAATTAAAACCTATGTATTTTATTTGCCCATTTTTCTCAGTTATGACATCATTTAAATGTTGTCCCTATCACAATGTATGGCGCCAATATTTTATTTGGAAATAAAGGTGCATTTTTTCCGTTTTGCGTCCATCACTACTTACAAGCTTATAATTTAAAAAATGTTCGTAGTATACCCTCTTCAAATGCATTTTTTTTTATTGTAATTTTTTTATTTTCCATTAAAATTTTTATTTGGGTAATATTTTGGTGTGGGAAATAAACAGTTCATTTTTAATGTTATTATATGTGTAAATTGTAATGTAAAAAATATGTAGATGTAGTTTTACTATTTGGCCACAAGATGGCCACCTTGAGTTTTTTTTCCCTCCTTGTGCTTCTCGCTGAGCGGAAGCACAAGGGGGATGCGGACATTTTTACGTGCAGAAAGACTGAAGCCTCTTGTAAGAGCGCTTCAGTTTTTCTGCTGGGGACACGAATCGGTGATCGGGAACCATGTTCCAGTTAACTGATCCTAGGGCTACCGGGGGAGACCACGGAGGTGCGCCGAAGCGCGGCGCTGCAACAGAGCAGCCGCCCAGACGTGAGCTTCACGTCCGGCTGGCAGAAATGGTTAAGGAGTGGGTAATTTTTTTTTTCTAAGGTAGTTTTTGAGAAAATCAATTTTTAAGTTACAATAGGAAAAATGATATATTTAAATGTCGTTAAATGACAGATAACTCTTTTGTTAACACTTTGAACAAAAAAACTTGTAATCGTTCAAAAAATAGGTAAAGTTGCCAGGGATCCTTATACAGCCATATTGCTGTATAGCGATCCCTGCATTGCCACAATTCCATGGGTTTTTTAAGGTGGTCATTATGCACTGTGTACTGACCACCTGGAAACCTAGTCATGAAATTCACTGCTTTTTTTTATACATGTAAATTTACACTACCAATAGGTTGATACATTATCTGTAATTTAACTGCATTTCAAAAAAGTTTTTTCCTCTCGTAAATTGAATACAGATTTTCTCAAAAACGACAAAATCTTTTTTTTACCACAGTGCTCCTTAACATACTCTGCAAATTTGGTGTTTCTAGCACATACACTCAAAAGTCCAGAGTAAGAAAACGCTAATATCACAGCTAGAAGTCTATCCATAAAGTGCAGTAGAAAGTGAGTTCCGCACAATGTCAGTAGAATCAATTCGGCTTTATTGTATCAAACACATGAAAAAGCTAAAATCCATCGCCACATGCTGACATGTTTCGGACGTTACACGTCCTTAATCATAGCACAGGTGCAAGTGAACGAGGGTGGCCCTTAAATAAAGTGAAACCACACCCAGTAACACATGCTCAAAACCCCACCCTCACAAAAAGGTGTATCATAAAAGATTGGGGATAACCCCGATCACAAACAATTAGAATAAAAACATAATAACATATGATTAGATACGTTGAAAAATACGCAGCAGAAAATATGGCAAAAAGTAACACAGTACTGAATGCATGATATAATATAAGACAGGCAAAAGAGGATAAAACAAGACAGAAGCAGTGTAACTATCAAGTAACTGAGTTTAGGTCCCATCTAGCATTAAGGCCTCTTGGTGAGCGTGTCCCCAACTGAAAAATCCAAAATGCTTCCCGAGTGAGGAGACGTTTGTACACATCGCCTCCCCTCTGGGGTCTATTAACACGCTCAATGCCCTGAAATGAAAAGGAGGACATATCCCCTGCATGGACCAGTCTAAAATGTTTAGCCACATTGGAAATCTCTGTGGTAAACCAACCGGCCCCCCTGTAGTGTTCACTGATCCGTTGTCTGAGGTGTCGAGTAGTACACCCCACATACTGTACCCGACATACGGCACATGAGATAAGGTAAACAACGGGCTGGGTATGACAATTGATATATTGTTTAATGGGAAAACTTTTCCTATTAAAAAAGGAAATGGCAGAACGAGTGCAATTGTAAACACTACAGTAATTGCAGGTGGAAAAATTACATCTGTAAGAACCGGGGACAGTTAAGGAGTCAACACGGTCGGGAACTACCAGTGGAAAACAAACTGGGCGACAAAATACTCCCCAATGTAGGGGCCTTTCTGCTGGCAAAACTGACTCCCTGTTTGATAATCACATTGAGAGTATCATCAGCCTGCAAAACTGGCAGACATTTCTTAACGATCTGTACAACCTGCTTGTACTCTTGACTAAATGTAGTCACGAATACTGTGTCTTTTTGAGATCGTGAACGTGCCACCCGGGAACTGGGACGTAAAAGTTCCTCCCTAGTTCTCGTAAGGGCCTGCCTCCTCCCCCTCTATATCATCCAATTGGGATACCCATGCTCCGCAAGACGGGAACCTACAGTGTCCAGCTCCACCCCAAGAGCAGAAGCATCCGAGCAATTCCTGCGAATCCGGATGGACTCGCCCCCCGGGACCGCCCGAATGGTATGGAAGGGATGACAACTGTTAGCTCTCAGGGTGGAGTTGCCACTGCAGGGCTTGCGGTATGTGCTGGAAACCACAGAGGCCAGGACAGAATCACCCCTAAGAGTGAGGTCAAGGTAATTGACCTCAGTGGGTGACCATTGGAAGGTAAAAGCAAGGTTAAGAGTATTAATGTTGAGAAAGTCAACAAACCTCGCCGCCTCATCATGCGTGCCGTCCCAGATGACCAAAAGGTCATCTATATATCTGCCATACCACACAATGTGACCCGAAAAAATATTAGTATCGCTAAACAGGTGGAGCTCCTCCCACCAACCCATATATAGGTTGGCAAGCGAGGGGGGAAATTTTGCACCCATCGATGCTCCACAACGCTGTAAATAAAAATCGGAATCAAAAAGAAAATAATTGTGGGTAAGCAGATAATGGACGGCACGCCCGATGAAGAACTGAAGGTCCTCCGAAAAGGCAGAATATCTGGCCATATGAAAGTCCAAAGCATCCAGTGCTAAGGAGTGAGGGATGCAAGAATATAAGGATTTTACATCAATGGCGATTCAACTGTAATGTTCTCGCCATTGAAAATGCTGTAGACTACTGAGAACGTGCTTAGTATCTCGTATATAACCCGGAAGGCGTCGTACCAAAGGCTGCAAGTGTTCATCTACCCAATTCCCTAGGCGTTCCCCTAGAGAGCCTATACCGGCCACAATCGGCCTGCCCTCCGGGGGAAAGCCCTGTTTGTGGATCTTGGGCAGATGATGAAACACCGGCACAACCGGGGATGCAACGGCCAGATATTGTGCTACACGCTTGGAAATCACTCCCAGACATTCGCCGAAAGACAAAAGTGAACGCAACTGATTGTCAAATTGAGGAGTGGGATCACCATTCAGGGGAGAGTAGGTGGCCGGATCGTGGAGCTGTCTCAGTGCTTCAGCACGATATACTTCAGCATCCAACACGACCACCGCTCCCCCCTTATCGGCGTTTCTAATGACAATACGTGCGTTGTCTCTGAGCGAGGAAAGGGCCTGTTTCTCGACAAACGAGAGGTTGTTATGAGAATCAGAAATGCCAGTAGTGGCAAGTTCAAGTAATTCACTCTCTATAATCTCCTGGAAGGCATCAACGGGAGGACTCCGGGCAGCTGAGGGGTAGAAAACTGGGTTGCGGATTGAGATAGGCCTGACATCATCTTCTGAGACCAGGGGTGCCGTCTCACTAAACAGTTGTTCCAAGGACAACTGGGACCTGGTATCCCCGAAATCTCTTATGTCAGGCAATACCATTGAGCGTGTTAATAGACCCCAGAGGGGAGGCGATGTGTACAAACGTCTCCTCACTCGGGAAGCATTTTGGATTTTTCAGTTGGGGACACGCTCACCAAGAGGCCTTAATGCTAGATGGGACCTAAACTCAGTTACTTGATAGTTACACTGCTTCTGTCTTGTTTTATCCTCTTTTGCCTGTCTTATATTATATCATGCATTCAGTACTGTGTTACTTTTTGCCATATTTTCTGCTGCGTAGTTTTTCAACGTATCTAATCATATGTTATTATGTTTTTATTCTAATTGTTTGTGATCGGGGTTATCCCCAATCTTTTATGATACACCTTTTTGTGAGGGTGGGGTTTTGAGCATGTGTTACTGGGTGTGGTTTCACTTTATTTAAGGGCCACCCTCGTTCACTTGCACCTGTGCTATGATTAAGGACGTGTAACGTCCGAAACATGTCAGCATGTGGCGATGGATTTTAGCTTTTTCATGTGTTTGATACAATAAAGCCGAATTGATTCTACTGACATTGTGCGGAACTCACTTTCTACTGCACTGGACTTCGGGTTTGAACAGCCTTGTTTCCTGCACATTCGGCAGTTGGAGGTTGTGAGCAGAGTTCCACACTATCTATCCATAAAGCCCACAAGTATCGGCTACACTAAAACTATAACACTCTGCATAATACTGCACTAAAAGCAGAAGCTTCATTAGTTTAATTATAAGATATCAATGAGCAGAGTGTTTAAAGTGGACCCAAATTAAAAATACAAGATTTCAGAACTAAAATCTATTTTCTAAATTATAATAATAAATAGCAGCCTTTTTTCAGCTGCATGATGACAAATATAAAATATTTTACATTTATTTGAGAAACCCCTCCTCTTCCTTTCATATTGCCGGGAAATAATCCGGCAAACTGGTGGAGTAGGTGGTGTCCAGCAAAGGAGCAATTGCTAATGGCTGCCACCTGTATAACCCTAGTTATGAAAAGAGAAGGGTGAAAAGCATGCACTGAAATGCTCATAGGCTTGAAGGAGTGTTTATTTATCTTTGTATGTGTCAGAGTGGTGCAACTAAATATTTTGAATTAAAAAAATGTTTGGTTTGGGTCCGCTTTAAAGCTCTTTTAAAATTTAACACTGCAAAGGTAAAGTGTGAGCTGTCAGGTATAGCAGTATTACCTCACCAGCGGAGAGTGCTGCGGCCGCCGCTTCCGCGTCTGTCATCACCCCGGCGGCGGCCGCATCCTCTCAGACATCTTGCACAGCCCCTGTCAGGACAGGTCTCTCCTCTGCACATCAGATTAGGTCAGCACGCTCGCGGGCGGGGCGGCAGGACCTTTATAATCTGAGGAGACGGGTCAGCTGATCTTGCGGTCAGCTGACACCAGCCTGCCAATCACACACGGCTGATTGGTTCAGCCCTCTGGGCGGGTGGCTTGAATTTGCTTTCTTTATTTAAGCTGGGAGATGTCATTTGCTCATTGTCTGTTGTTGTGAATACTTCGTGTTAGCGCTCAGACCTTTGATAGCTGTAATAATAACTTAATTATTGTATTATTTATCTGTGTATGACTCTTTGCCTGCTCTGACTATTCTTTCTGCCTTGTGATTCTGTACCTCTGCCCATCTGATCTTATTGACGACTTTTGCTTGAACTTCACTCTGATTCTGCTTGTCGATTCTGTACCTTATCTGCCCATCTGTTGCCTACCTGATCTGTCTGACTATTCTCTCTCACCAGTGGGCCCTCGCCACTGGTGAGGTTACCGCTGTGGTTCTATCTGTAACCTCCATTGCCACTGGTGAGGTTACCGCTGAGAATCTATCAGAAACTTACTGTTTGCACCAATCACTACACTTTGTGCAATAAAGCTAGAGACTTTTGTCACATCTTACACACCATTTGCTTACTATATCTTTATTGTTGGTGATTCTGCAGATCACCATATAATCAGATATAGTATCTGTATTATTGGTGATACTGCAGATCACCACATAATCAGAAATCTGTTATCCTGCTGACACTAATTGTTACATAAGCACTTTGGATTGTTGGTGTTGCAGTGCACAGTAATTGGAAGTGTCATCAGTAGTGCAGATATAGGTTGCCATTTTTACAAAAGTATCTGTAAAGTAGTCTGAGAGAAGCAAGCATTTTGTATATGTGATCTAAATCTAAAAGAAAGTGGATTATGTAACAAATATGAAAATAGAGACAACAATTTAAAGGGAACCAAACCCTATATATGTCTTCTGTGTGGACGTAAGTGCCACTATATAGGTGCAGCAGGCTATTTGAACTTAGGAGATGGTGACTTGATGTTTCTGGTTTAACCTTTTAACAGTTTCAAATGAGATAATTATTAAAAAAACTGCTCTACATTTTGACCTCTGCTGGATAATCTTGTTTGGCTGCCAAGCAGGTGGAAAGGGAGCTGTTACAATTACCTGTTCCGGAGGGCTTCTTCTCTTCCTCCACCCACGGCTCTGAACTTCCAACTTGTCTTCTGAGACCTGATCACATCCGATCACATAGGACATGTGATCGGGGTCCAGGAGATGGTGTCAGCACCACTTTGTGGTGGAAGAGGGATGATACAAGAGACTCTCCCATCATCCCTCTTCCACCACCAAGTGGTGCTGTAATTCTGACACTGTCAACTGGATCCCAATCACATAACATATGCAGAATCCAGAAGACATGTCGGTATTGGTGGTGGATAGAAGAAGCTGGTTCAGCCATCTGGACAGGTAACTATAATAGCTCCCTGCTTCCCAGCCTGCCAGGCTCTGGAAGGCACACTTCCCCAGCAGCAGGAAAATGTGGCCCTGCAGCCAAATTTGGCTGATAAAAGGTAAAAAACAAACAAAAAAACCTGGAGTATTTATACATACAAGAAGGAGCGCGTCTTGGTTATCATTTTTCATGGTGCTTATCTCTGGTCTGCCATCGTAGAGAATTAGAGGGCAAGGAAACAATCAAGGCAAACAACAAAATCTTATAGCTGGCAATCAGATGGGAGGAGCAGAGAAAAAACATGTAGTCCCATAACAAAACAGCATTAGGCTACCCTGACCAGGATATTAAAAAAGTGAGTGCAGGAGCAGAATAACATGGGCATGTAGAGGACTCTAGTTTGCTGATCTCACTAGCCAATATATTTGTGTAAAGAAAAATATATGCATTGAATAGCAAAAATTATTACCTTTGCAAATGGAGCAGCAGCCATTAGGTGTAGTTTCCAGCTCTCCCTGTGAACCAGAAATCAGAAATATCCATTTTATAACAAGTATTACATCAAAGATATTTTATTTTTATTTCCAGACTTTTGATTGTGAATGGATTGTTACCAGCACTGCACCCAAAATAATTTTCTTTGACATGAGATGACAGGTGTTCTTTTCAACCAATCATCTAATGCCTGTGAGTTCTCTTGGATTCAACTAGTCATCTCCTCTTGCGAAGAACAACTGATTGAGCAGGAAAGAAAATCTACTTAGGTAATTATTGTTCTGGCCAGTGTGAAGCTGCCAGTATCAGATCTAGCTGATTCTGCATTTTTATTGACACAAACTTGTATACTCAGCATAGCTGGATGTAGAGATGACAGAAAGCATTGATCTACAAAGATATAAAGCTGAGAGTGTTGAATGGCTAGATTCTCTCTGCCTTGAGGGGTGCAGAGTGAAGAGACCAGGCCGAGAGTTTATCCTGGCCAGCAGTACTTACATTTGCCAATTAAGAGAGATATGCAGAGCAATGTATACTTTTACTGCTCTCTGCATTAAAAGTAAACCTTTTTACATAAGGGAATTCTTAAAAATGTTTTCTATGCACCCAAGAGTATTTCTTCTATGTGCCTAAGAGTATTTATCTTAGTTTAGGCAGTTTAATCCCTCTTTAAGGAGTGCTTCAAGATTATGATGCAGTGAAAGAAGCTCTTAGATTGATTGAGATTTAGGAAATGCCTGATTTTTATTTTTGTCATGTCATGAGAAGACATGTTATAAGTCATGCTTAGGAATTTGATATTGGTCCCTTAAGTCTGTTAATGATTTGAGGCCTGAGATATAAAAAAGATCATATTCTGAAGTAAGGCGGCCTTAACCCAATTTTCTAGATGTAGAGACTAACCAGCAAGCTCATGGTGACCCAGAACTCATTGGGGTGTGTAAGGGACTACAATGGTCCTAAAAGCCCCCTTACTAAGATGTTAAGAAAAACAAAAGTTTGCTTTCCTAAAACAGAAAGAATTTGCGATAATTCAGGTTGGAGTGAGCTTGAGATGTCTCCCAGGCACCACTGCTGAATATATGCAAATTAACCATTGTACCCTTAGAAGCTAAACACACCTCCAGAACCGCTGGAATGCAATGATGTGTCAGCTTGTTCATAAGTACAGAGCCATAATAATCCAACATGCATACAGACTGTTTCGGATTGTTTGATCCTCATCAGTACATGGCATGGATTAATTTGGCTCTATGGAGTAGGGCTTGTAAATCCGAGAGGCACAGACTAACCAGCAAGGTCATGGTGACCCAGAACTCATTGGGGTGTGTAAGGGACTACAATGGTCCTAAAAGCCCCCTTACTAAGATGTTAAGAAAAACAAAAGTTTGCTTTCCTAAAACAGAAAGAATTTGCGATAATTCAGGTTGGAGTGAGCTCGAGATGTCTCCCAGGCACCACTGCTGAATATATGCAAATTAACCATTGTACCCTTAGAAGCTAAACACACCTCCAGAACCGCTGGATGGAGGTTTCTGATTTTTTACTGAGAGGGTTGAGAGGGTTGAGATTGAAAAATTAGAGGAGAGGTTGTTGGGTAGCAGGTTTAAGGATTCCATTTTTCAATTGTGCTATAAGAAATAGGGTTTAGTGGATGAGTGAAATTGTCCAAACCAGTTTCATTTGTTTGCAAAATTACAATAGTTTTCACAAAATTTGTGCCATTTTGCAAATTTACACTAAAGTCTACGAGGCCAAATTAGCAGTTGATTTCAAAGTCCCCATAAATACTAGTGACACCAAATTTGGTGTGTATCTCAAGGGTAGCCCATGGAACTTTTTTTTTTCAAAAATACGTTATAGTTTGTGAAAAAAAATGATTTAAAACTTTACAGGGTAATGCACTTTTTTTAGCCAGTACACCACTAAGGGGGTATTTCACATTTCAGTGCTCCCCCCTTTCATTTTCCAATAACTTTATCACTACTGAACACAACAAAATTATCTATATCTTGTTTTGTTTTTGTTTGTTTTTTTGCCATCAATTAGGCTTTTTTGGGTGGTACATTTAGCTAATAATTATTTTATTCTAAATGCATTTAAATGCGAAGAGTAAGAAAAAAAATTGAGAAAATCATTATTTCTCAGTTTTTGGCAATTATAGTTTTAAAATAAAACTTGCTACTAAGGATAAAAGCCACACATTTTATTTGCCCATTTGTCCCAGTGATTACAATGTTTAAAATACGTCCCTAGTAAAATGTATGGCGACAATATTTTATTTTGAAAAAAGGTGTATTTTTTCAGTTTTTCATCTGTCACTAATTGCAAGCCTTTATTTGCAAAAATAACAGTAATATACCCTCATGACATACATTTAAATTTGTATATTATTTGTATATTTTTTAAAGTCTTTTTTTAAATAGATAAATGTTTTATTTTGGTAATTATGGGAGAGTGGGGGAGGTAAGTGGTTAATTTTAATGGGGATGTATTTAATGGGGATATATTTATTTTTATAAAATTTAATGTTTTCAAGTGTCTTTATACTATTTGGCCAAAGGCATCTCATTGATGCCGGTGATCAGTGATCACAGGCACTTTAATTGGTGAATGGGAACTGTGTTCCCATCCACTGATCAATGTACTACCGTGCTGCATGTGGAGGTCGAGGGCGCACACATTGGTGGGAGCATCATATTAGAAGAAGAAAACACCCCTGGAATTAGAACAGTTTTCCCGACTGCGGTGCATAAATATACTGCCACTTTCGCAGCCAGTGGGTAAACCAATGCATATTGAAGTGGATTTTGTTTTTTGTGAAGTCCCAGCACATGCACATCTTGCACATATATTTTGCTTTTTAAAAACCCTGTTGCTGAATAAAACATACTATACTGAATAAAACATAACATATTCCTTGCTGATCTACAAGAAGGGCAAGTGAAATAGAGAATTGGGCGATTTTCGTTTTTTCTCAGTCACTTACAAACTTTTCCATTTAAGAGCTTCAGAAAAGTAGGCATTTGGATGTTCATATACAGTATGTATTTTATTCTACCATGGGGTTAATTTGTGAAGATTAGCAAGCATAGTTGTGGGAGAAGCTTCTATGCTGTGGCTCCCTACTTGGACACACGCCGCTACAGTTTTGCGTCTCATGAAAAATGTGCCCACTCATCCCTCTTGCTTTGCTGAGCCACTATTGCAAAAAACAACAACATTTACAATACGTGTAAACACATACAAATAAGAAGTATGTTTTGTTCAGAGTAAAATGAGCCATAAATTATTTTTCTCCTATGCAGCTGTCACTTACAGTAGAAATATGACAGAACTGACAGGTTTTGGACTAGCCCATGTCCTAATGGGGGATTTTCAGTGTGGTATTTAATGTCTTCTATACCAGGACTCCCTGGAAAGCATCTATACAAATATACCCCCCACCTCTTTGCACACTATTTTGGCAGTTGGAAGGAACAACTGCCATGTACTACGTTTTTAATAATTAAGAACACCCTGACACTCCCCCATGAAGGGACGGGCTTGTTCAAAATCTGTCAGATTTGTCAAATTTTTACTACCCTACTGTAAGTGACAGTATGAAATATATATTTTGATGAGGTTTAATTGATAAAGGATCCAATCAATTAATCTATATGTGGTATTGTTAAATCTGATTGAAATATATTCTCTCATTTGAAAATGTATCATGAGAACAGTGTTTGAATGGAGCTTTGTCAGTGCCCCATCTGATCAGAAGGTTTTGTCCATAATTTCTATAGACTCTATAGTCTCGTTCTCAGGAATGTATATGTTAGCCATCCCCCACAGTCAGAGCTATGGTCAAAGCAGCTGTATCTCATTATGTCTCTGGCCAAAGCAGAACAATGGGGCTATTGGAATTCTGGTTTTAACCAGTATAGATGAAGTTAAACTAAAGCAGTTAGGTTTGGTAGTCAACGAATAGAAACTATAGCATTATTTGATCAGACCAATCAGAGATAGTATCGTGATACATTGTGGGACCATCCCATTCCACATATGAAGGGCTTAGGCGGGAAAGTTTCATTCTTGCATTCTTCCTTCAGCCTTACACACCCACACATACACATTCACATACACCCTAAAGACAATAAGACTTTTTATAGATACAGATTACTCAGCAATTTTAATGATTTTGTTTTTATATTTTTGTAACTGTTTTTGATGCAACTAAGAACTGTACCTTATTGACTTTTGAATATTTATGGAAATCAATAATGCTTAATTAAACAACCACACCTTTTAAATGATTTATTCTGGTCTCCAAAAGACTTTGTTTTTTAAACAAATGAGAAAATCCCCTATTTAACACAGTAACATATAAGAAAAGTAACTTATAGCTAATTTTACTCTGGAAGACACGTATGTCTGATGTATATGTGTTTACAACAACAACAACAACAACAACAAATAACATTTGTAAAGCGCTTTTCTCCCGTGGGACTCAAAGCGCATAAGCATGGCTCCGACCATCGTGGTACAGGGGAAGAATTTTATAAATCTGGAAATGCCAGGCTAAACAGGTGGCTTTTCAGTCTGGATTTGAATAGCTCCAGGGATGGTGCTGTCTTTACTGGGTGTGGTAGGGAGTTCCAAAGAGTAGGGGCAGCATGACAGAAGGCTCTGTCTCCAGATTTTTTGAGGTGCACTCTGGGAGTGACCAAGTTTATAGAACTTGCTGATCTGAGGTTGTGAGAGGTGTGGTGCAGCTTCAGCAAGTCCTTCATGTATCCAGGGCCCAGATTGTGCAGGGATTTGAATGTCAGCAGTCCAATCTTGAAGAGTATTCTCCATTCTACTGGTAGCCAGTGCAGTGAGCGAAGGATCGGTGTAATGTGACAGTGGCGAGGCTGGTTTGTTAGCAATCTGGCAGCAGCATTCTGCACTAATTGCAGGCGACGCAAGTCTTTTTTGGGGAGGCCAGCATAAAGGGCATTGCAGTAGTCCAGCCGTGATGTGATGAAGGCGTGGACTAGGGTTGGAAGATCCTCTGGGGGAATCAGATGTTTAATCTTTGCAATGTTCTTCAGATGAAAGAAGGAAGATTTAACTACAGATGAAATTTGGTTTCTGAAACTCAATTCCCCATCGATTAGTACGCCAAGGCTGCGCACAAGGTTGGAGCTGTTTATGTCTGAATTCCCATGTATTTAAAATTGTATAATTCTTCATGATAGTAGTCCTTTAACCTCCTCCCGTCCGCGTCACGCCGATGGGCGTGGCCGCGGCGGCAGCCCCAGTACCAGCTAACGCCGATTGGTGTAAAGTCCTGGGGCAGCAGTTTGCAGGAGATCACACGCAGGCTGCGTGCGCATCTCCTGCCTGGTGCGCGGAGCGGAGCTTTGCCTTCAGTCACTGAGCGGTGATCGCCGCTCGGAAGACTGTTACACGGCGAAACCGTACATGTACCGCGCTGCGATCAGGCGATCAGCAGCAGTGCTGTACTGGGAACAGCCGTGTGACACAGCTGTCCCCCTGGGGCACATGAGAGCGATCAGCTCTCATAGGCAGAAGCCTATGACAGCTGATCGCCATTATTGGCTGGCTGGAGGTTGGGAGGGATCAAAGAAAAAAAGAAGAAAATAGTGAAAAAAAAATAGAAAAATAATAACATAAATATTTATTTAAAAACAAATAAACAAAGGGGGGGGATTAGACCCCACCAACAGAGAGCTCTGTTGGTGGGGGATCACTCGTGTACTGTGTTGTGCGGCCCTGCAGCTTGGCCTTAAAGCTGCAGTAGCCATTTTAACAATAAAAGGCCTGGTCTTTAGGGGGGTTAAGCACTGCAGTCCTCAAGAGGTTAAGGCCCTGTTCTCCAACCCTGTCAAGGCCCAGCAGTGAATGCTTTGTGGAAATCCTCAAAGATAGTTAGTCAGCTCTGCTGAGACTCTAATTACCTCACCTGTGCATGTTTGTGGTTTTCTGCAAAGCATGTACTGTTGGTGGGCCTTGAGGAGAGGGCTGGGGAACATGCAAAACACTAAAGGACATGGGTTATTGCATAAACATTGACAATCATTTTTAAGAACTGTCTACTGTTAGTTGGCACGCCTTTTCCACTGTTGTCTGGCTCATATCAGAATAAAGTGAGGTTTGTTGTTATTACAGTTGCATGAACCTATCCAGAGCAAGAACTTTTCTTTAAAGAAATCAAGGATAGCTTGAAATTATTTACAAAGGTTTCCCTGAGGCTGAATGTACATGGCTGCAGTTGCACAACTTCTTATTTCATAAATTGAACGCAATGACACAATATTTTCAATGACCAAGGTGACGGTTGCAAGCTTTTGCATGGTAATAGCTGTACGTTTAAAATAAAATCCATGCATCATAGATCAGTTGTCTTGTTCATCATTTTTCAAGTTCTAGCTTCAGTAAAATAACTTAATTTTTTTCTTTGTTAGGTAAAAATGCATTATGAACATGAAAGTGTGAACAAATTAGTTAACTATATGTAAATAAATACAAATTCCAAACACAACTCACAGACTCGCAGTCTTCTTTACGAATCTTGGGACAAGTTTCTTTCGTGACTATTGTGATAAAATTATTTTTGCGAATATCACATGTGTACTCTGTGCAGTTGTCAGAAATTATTTCTCCAGGCTACAATAAGAAAAATCAACAAAAGGGCATACAAATAAATAAGATACAATGACTTAAATCGAAAGAACCTTAAAGTGAACTAAATAAAGACACTGTAAGAAATATAATGTAATAATAATACTCATTTTCAGTACAGTTTCTACTGTATTTTTTTTTTTTGTGTGTGTGCGAAACTACACAGCCGACTGGCACCCACCCAGAGCTGTGCACAGTACTACTGCTGTTGGCCCATTCAGTTGCAGGCACAACAGCAGCACCTCAAGTGCATTAGTGTAGACAATATTCTGATAGCACTACTGCATTTCTCTATGTGACACTACACAGCCCACTGACACCCAGAGCTGTGTACACTACTGCGATTGTTGGCCCATCCAGTTGCAGGCACAATAGCACTCCGGCGCATTATTTTTCACTAGTTGCAGGCACAGTACCCCAAATAAAAAAAATAACAGGCAGAGGCAGGACATACCGCAGGGGTCCTCGAGGTTGTGCTGCTGTGATTTCCTGCAGCCCTGGAAGAATGCCCAGTGTTCAGAGGGCACGTACCACCAACACCCAAAATTTAGAGGACGTAGTTGACTGGCTTACACAGCACACCCAATCTTCTACAGCTTCTGCAGGGAACTTTGATGCACCATCCCCCTCCTGCTCTGATTCGGGCACCCCACAACAACTTACCACTCTCCCGGCAGTCAAAACCACCACTAGCACCACAGCTGCTCAACCTGATATGTCAGAGGAGTTATTCACACATTTGTGTGATGAATTTAGGGATGCACAACCATTACTGGCAGAAGATGAAGGCGATAAGAATGTTACTCCACCTGATATGTTTCAGTCAGGCGTCACTACACACATAGACGTAAGGTGTGAGGATGATGATGATGATGTAGTACCCATTGTTGTTGCCTTTTTGGAGGTGTTTGATACAAGTGAAGCAGTTGATGATGATGACGATGTGTACATGGATGTCATGTGGGTGCCCACAAGAAGAGATGAAAAACAGGGTGACAGTTCAGATGGGGAGACGGAGAGGAGGAGGAGACGAGTTGCTGTAACTAGCAAGGGGAACTAAAAAAAGGAGCTACTGGCACTGTCAGACAGCATGTATCGGCACCTGGGGTCAGCCAGCCAACACGCCCTTCAACACCTGCTGTTGCCACCTTCAGAATGCCGTCATTCCAAAGCTCACCAGTGTGGCATTTTCTTTGTGTGTCTGCCTCTGATAACAGTGATGCTATTTGCAACCTCTGCCAAAGGAAACTAAGGGAAGTACAACACCCACCTAGGGACAACTGCTTTGCGAAGGCACATGGGCCCATATGCAATAAATGTTTTCTCCTAGGTGATATTTTCAGACCTTATCAATAAAATGCCTTTTAAACCACGAGCAAGCAAGAAAATACTCAAAATAATTTGATAGTTCTTTTTCACCTACTTTTTGGTGAAATGAGCTTAAAAGTTATTTTAAAGACAATGACAAATTATAACCTAGGAGCAAATGCAGGAGAAAAATTTAATTGCATATGGGCCATGATCTCAAAACACAAACACCAATGGGATAAACATATGAGGAAAAGCAACACACAAACTCAAAGCCACCCTTCTCATCCTCCTGGCCCTGCATCTTCAGCCACATCAACCTCTGCTGTCCTTGCCCCCTCTCAACCACCCTCCACTCCGCCACCTCTCACCTTGAGCAGTTCCTGCTCATCTGCCCACATTCCACTTTCTGTCAAGGAAGTTTTTGAGTGGAAGAAGACAATGTCTCAGAGTCACCCCCTTGCCCGGCGTCTGACAGCTGGCTTGTGGGAACTGTTAGCCCGCCAGCTTTTACCATACAAGCTGGTGGAGTCTCAGGTCTTTAAAAAATGTGTTGCAATTGGGACACTGCAGTGGAAGATACCTGGCAGAAACTTCTTTTCCAAAAAGGAAATCCCCTGTGAAATTCTGTTTTAACTTGTCAAAAGCAGCTTGCGCTTCTGTGGACCATTGGAAAGGAAACCTGCTGATAGATGAGTTGTAAGATAATAGCAGAAATGTTTTGATGAATTTTCAATAGAAGTTTACAAATCCTATAAAATCTGTACTGCTTTTTTGTTGGTGGGAGTAGGCCAATACAGAATTGCTTTATTCTTCGGTGGATCCATGGCGAGACCTTCAAAGGACATGATGAAACCTAGAAACTAATTGAGTGTTGTTCAGTTTCACATTTCTCTGCTTTAACATAGATGTTGTGTAATCTAAGCTGTGCAAGGACCTGACATACTTGAGTTCCATGAGTCTCCAAGGAAGCAGAAAATACCAGTATGTAGTCCAGGTACACAATATTTAAGTTATCTATGAAATTTCTGAGGACATCATTGATGAAAAGTTGGAAAGTAATGGGAGCATAGCACAGAGCAAAGGGCATCACTAAATACTCTTAGTGCCCAAAACAAGATCTGAAGGCCGTTTTACACTCACCCCCTTCCGGGATTTTACTAAATTGAATGCTGCTCTGAGGTCTAACGTAGTGAAAATTCTTGCGCACAGTAACTTCTAAAATAGCTCTGGGACTAGGGTAATGGGTATTTGTTTCAAATTGTAATCTTGTTTAATTCCCAGTAATCAATGCACAACGGAAGTGTTTTGTCCTTTTCCACAAAGAAAATGTCGGCACTAGCAAGGGAGGTACAGAGAGGGATAAAACCTTTCCTTAGATTGTTTTCGATATATTTTTTGAGGACTGCTTGTTCAAGCTCAAAAAGAGGGAACATTGTTCAAAAAGGAATTTCTGCACCTGGAAATAAGTCTACTGGGAAATTGTATAAACAATGGTAGCTGATCAGCTTTCTTTTTATCAAATACATCTAGGAATTGAATGAATTGTACAGGAATGGCTTCCTGCAACGATGATGTACAGAGCAGGAGACAAGTGGAAACTTCTTGTGAGCAACAACTTCCTCAGTATGTTAGAATGAACACTATCGTTCCTGTTGACCAGTCAAAAGCAGGGTTATGGGCTCTGAGCCAGGGTAGGTCCAAGATTACCGGGTAGAATGGAGATGAGACAAGACTGAATTTGAGACGAGACAAATTTATATTGCGCTTTTCTCCTGGAGGACTCAAAGCACCAGAGCTGCGGTCACTAGGATGCACTCTATAGGCAGTTGCCCAAGGTCTCTTACTGAATAGGTGCTGGGTCACTGAACAGGAACAGCTGAGATTTGCACAGAGGTCTCCTGTGTCAGAGGCAAAGAGCCCTTAAATGGGCACTACAGCGAAAAATCTGACAGAAGTGACAGGTTTTGGACTAGTCCATCTCTTCATAGGGGATTTTCAGCAAGGCTTTTATTCTTTGTAAAGATATTCCCTAAAAAGGATTTAAACAATGATGCTGGCCAGCTTCCCTGCTTCCTACACAGTTTTTTGGCAGTTGGACAGAGCAACTGCCATTCACTAAGTGCTTTTGAAAATAAATACATCCCTGAGAATCCCCTATAAAGAGATGGACTAGTCCAAAACCTGTCACTTTTGTCAGATTTCTACTACCTACTGTAAGTGACAGCAACATAGGAGAAAAGTAATTTATGGCTCATTTTACTCTGGAAAAAATGTACTTCTTATTTGTATATGGTTTCACATATTTTAAATTTTACAGTTTTTCGCTGTAGTGCCCCTTTAACTAGTACATTATCCAGCCACTTCTAGGTGTCCTTGATGTTGCTTTGAAAATGAAGGTAATGGCAGGGACTGATTCCATAGTCTCTGGTCGAGAACTGATAGTAGAGCGGTCAGTTAAGTGGATGTGAAGGGGATTCTGAAGTGTGAAGGGGAGCTGAGTAGGGAATTCATGGAAAGTGGCAAATGCAATGTCCATGAAGCAACTGCAAGCTCCTGAATGAATAATAGCTGTGGTTTCAATGGTTCTTTCAGGTAGCTTAAAAAGAACAGGGAGAGATAAATAATTAGTTGTTTTAGGAGGAAGGATAGACTGTCCGGACTGGAGCACATCTCCTTACCAGGTGGATGGAATAGGCAAGATGAAATTACCAGATCCTCCACAATAGAAACATGTTTTGTGGTCATCGTCTCAAAGTCTCATCACTAGTAAAGGTACTTAACCACCCTGGCGTTCAATTTCCCCAGGAGTTCTGTGCAAAAAGTGGTTCAATCAATTTCAAATAATTTTCAAGCTTTTTTTTTTTATATTGAAATCAATATAGGTTACTGTATTGAATTCAATAAAAAAAAAGGTGTTTGCATTGAGATGTTGATGATGTTGTGTGACCCTGGTGTCATCAACGCCGATCGGCGGGGGACATGTCATTGCCGAGGGAGAAGAAAAATCTGCCAAGGGACATGGAAGAAGGCACTAGGGAAGCTATCAGAGGTACGTGCCGAGGGATCAGCACGCCAATGGTGAGTATAAGACCCAGATGTATGGCCAGGTATACAGTGAGCCAGATGTATAGCCAGGATTTTAGGTAGTCAGATGTGCAGCCAGGTATATAGGTAGCCAGATGTATAGTGAGCCAGATGTATAGGTAGGCAGATGTATAGTGAGTCATATGTATAGGGAGCCAGATGTATAGGTAGGCAGATGTATAGTGAGCCAGGTTTGTGGGTGGGGGGATCCCCCTTCTATGTGTGGGGATGGCCTGGCCAGGTGGGAGCTCCTCCTTTTAGGGGGGGGGGATTCCCCTTTCAATGAGTGCGGATGTCCGGGTGGGGGAATACCCCTTCTATGTGTGCGGATGTCCGCGTGGGGGCTCCACCTTCTAAACTAGGGGAATACCCCTTTTATGCAAGCGGATATCTGGGTGGGGATCCCCCTACTTTGGGGGGGATCCCCCTTCTATGCAGCGTGCTGTGGGTGTCCCCCTCCTCCCATCTCCTCCCTCACGACCTCCCCCCCACCCCCTCATCTCCTGCCCCCCCCTTATCGGAAGCACCTTGAGGTGGAATATACTCACCCAAGGGCTCTCTCCTGCGGCGGCTGGCGCACTTCCTCCTCCATTGCCAAAGTCTCGTTCTCTGTGCAGTTACAGTACGAGGCGTGGTGACGTCACCAAGCCTCGTACTGTAACCACACAGACCACGACTTCGGCAATGGAGGAGGAAGTGCGCCAGCCGCCGCAGGAGAGAGCCCTCGGGAGAATAGATCCCACCTCAAGGTGCTTCAGACAAGGGGGGCAGGAGATCGGGGGGGGGGGAAATCGTGAGGGAGGAGACGGCAGGAGGCGGACAACCACAGCAGGCCGCATAGAAGGGGGATCCCCCAAAGTAGGGGGATCCCCACCCAGATAGCCGGCCGCATATAAGGGGTATTCCCCCCGCTTAGAAGGGGGAGCCCCCACCCGGACATCCGCACACATAGAAGGGGTATTCCCCCACCCGGACATCCGCACACATAGAAGGGGGATTCCCCCCCCCCTCCGCTTAGAAGGCGGATCCCCCGCTCGGTCATCCGCACACATAGAAGGGGGATTACCCCACCCACCCGCATAGAAGGGGGAGCCCCCGCTCGGCCATCCGCACGCATAGAAGGGGGATCCCCCCACCCGCCCGCATAGCCAGCACATACTCTGCCCCACTTGATGCACAGGGATTCCCCAGGGTGGCTGGATGCTAGTTCTGCACGCTAGGGGTAGCACAGATCGCTACCCACAGCATGCAGACAGGCATCCAGCCATTCTAGGGAATCCCTCTGATGAGGGAAAAGTGGAGCCGGCGGGGCAGAGAAACAGGAAATCTCCCTGGCAGTATTGACGAGCCTAGCTCGTCATTACCACTCTCAGCAAGTTTCTGCTGGAAAAGCCAGGCTCATCATTACCGTCAGGGTGGTTAAAGAGGATCTGTACAAATAAAAAAAATGCCCCTGGGGGGTACTCACCTCGGGAGGGGGAAGTCTCTGGATCCTATCCAGGCTTCCCCCATCCTCCTTTGTCCCATGGTGGTCTTGCAATGCCGCTCCGAACAGCGGCGATGTAAATATTTACCTTCCCAGCTCCAGCGCAGGCACAGAAGCGGCTCTCTGCTCGGAAATAGATGAAAATAGCCGATCTAGGTTCAGGTCTACTCTACTGCGCAGGCCCAAGTCTCCTGCGTCTGTTCGGTAGAGCGGACCCGACTGGAATCGGCTATTTCCGAGCCGAGAGCCGAAACAGCGCCCAAGAAAAGGTAAATATTGCACAGCCTGACAAATTGTCGAGGGCCAGAGCGAGACCACCATGAGACGGAGGAGGACAGAGGAAGCCTCATTAGGATCCAGAGGCTTCCCCCTCCCGAGGTGAGTACACACCAGAGGCATTTTTTTTGTACAGATTATCTTTAAGAGCTGACTCATTCCAGTCTGTATCAGTTTCCCATAAACAAAATGTTGAGGTGTACTCTTCTACTGGTCTGCAGCCCTGTTGGAAAATAAAGAGAGAGTGGTAGTACTGCGCTGAGAGTGATCGTAGAGCACTGCCATTGTGTCAAAGAATAGTTCAGGTACAGCCAGACGCGGATGCTCTTGGTCCATAAACTTGTGTGCCCATGACCGACCTTCACCTTGAAGTAGTGAAATCAAAAACCCCACTTTTGTCTGTTCATCAATTAAGGTTCAGGGCTGTAAGGCAAAATAAAGCTGGCAAGAATGTTGGAAGATCCTAAATTTTGTCCGATCACCATTAAAGCATTCAGTAACCGGTTTTCTAGGTTCAGGAATTGCAGCAGCTGCAACAGGTGCAGGATCAGCAGGAAATGGTTTAGGGGCTGCAGTTGCAGATAGCCCAACTGAAGTTCCTTGATGTAGTTTGTTAGTGCTGACATCTGTTTGCACTGGGTACTTAGGACATTTCCTGCCTCAGAGGTCTCTATCTTTGAGCCGCGTATTCTATCATGAATAGAGCCCCTCTAACTCCGGGGTAAGTTGTGGAGGTCACAGGCATGCTGGTCTCATGCGATACCAGTCATCGGGCTGCGGTCCGCCGGCTGATCAAAAGTTCAGGTCATCAGCGCTCAGACCAGGAAACGTCGCCACTACCAGGATGTTCTCTGAGCTGCAGATCCACCATTGCTGTTTGGGGCCAGACCACCACTCACTCCCACTGCTGTTAAGTGCGCCGCTCTCCTCCACTGTTGCTGATCCATCGCACAGGAGCTCATCGCTGCTGCACACAGACGGGTCCTCCACCACTCGCTGCACAGCCCCGGCATCACAGACAGGCCTTTGCAGTGCTTGCGAGTCACTCCACCACCCGACACCAGTCGCCAGCAACCTATCACTGCCACTCTTACCCTCAACCTACTTGCCGCCGCTTCCTGCTAGGCCACCCAAGTGAAAGAGACCCTCAAGCTGAGCTCCAGAGAGAGTCACCTCCAACCACAGCCTCCAACCTGCTTGGCCACCCACGTGGAGGAGCTCTCCTCCTCCGAGCTCTTCAGATCACCGCAGCCTCAGAGTGCCTCACAGCCTGCCCCCATCTGAAACACCCCAGGCTGGCATCACCCCCAGGGCCCCCTGGTCACTCCTGCAGCTCGAGAACATTGGGGATCCAGTGCATACCACTGCTGCTTCAACCGTGTCAGACGTGACAGTTACCACAGCGGTTAGCGCTGACTCCAGATCCTCCACCTCCAAGGGGCAATGAACACAAAAAAGACTTTTGCCACCCGTGTGGGGTAAGTCTCACTGGCTTCCCTGCCCTGACTGGCCAACAGCATGGTCTGCTCCTCCTGGGCCACATCGACCCCAGCCACCTCGACACCTGATCCATCTGACCTGAGCCACTTCCTCGCCTGATCCATCTGATGGCTGCCCTGCATAAGGGGACTCACTCTTCACTGTCCTTCTCACTTTCTCTCTCACTTTATCTTTATTTCACTTCCTTTTTCTCTCCAATCTCTCTCTCTTCCCCAGGGTTGGACTGGGGGGGCATCTGATTCAAAGTATCGCTGCAGAAGCGTTTTGAGTGCCATATACGGCAGCGGATTACCCCCTCCAGTCCTTCTCCTGGGTCCATCTGTAAGTTTTCTTCCATCTAGGCTATATTCTATGCCTTGTATATTTACTGTATCTATTGTATGTACCACTGTAAGTAGCTGTATGCATTGTATATACTGTATGTACCACTGTTAGTAGCTGTATGCATTGTATGTACCAACGTTATATTTATTGTATGCTAAATGCTACCATTTTGCTACTGTCCCATCACCGACCCTGTTGTGCCAAAATCAATTCCGGGTACAACTCTTGTTGTACCTGGTGAAATAAACATGATTCTGATTATGTACCTTGGATGGAGGAGTCAGTAATGCAGATGACAGCAACACATGCGACATATCAACTTATTGAATTGTGTAGTGTGTTGTGTGCCCGCACACATGGGTACAGACACCATGCCTGGGGCCCCTACGGACTGCACCAGCACTCCTGTAGACATCGGTATGTACCAGCTGGCTCTTCTGGTACAGGTAATGCAAATAGGTATTCTAGGCAAGTCTTTTTATATATATGATTCAATCCCCTCCGTTTGATAGGAAAGTTTTCCCCTCAGTGAGGAGCGCTACAGTCACTTACGCGTCTTGCAGCTTTATAGGAAAGTTTTCCCCTCAATGAGGCACACACAACTAAAAAAAACATCCCTCTTTTATCCTGTGAGTGAAATAATTAAAGAAATACACATTTTTGAGGACTATGTAGAGAAAGATCTGAGGAAATTAAAACCCAGATCCACCTTCTTAGATAATCTAAAACCACATGAAAAGAGGGCTCTAAAAGATTTACAATTGAATAATCAGGTGGTTATACGTCCCGCGGATAAGGGGGGGGGGGATTGTTGTGCAAGACAAAGCGGATTATGAGAGGCAGGCATTAAGACTTCTGGGGGACCAAAAGACACACAGGAAATTAAAAAGAAACCCCAGCGAGGTATTTGAGAAGGAACGTGGATGCCTCCTGAAAGGAGCATTTGATGCTGGTGTCTTGAACAAAAAAGAAATGAATTATGTCAGTATGAAACATCCAAGGGTGGCCAAATACTATCACCTCCCAAAAATACATAAGAGTCTGACTGATCCTCCGGGAAGGCCGATAATCTCAGGGATTGGTTCATCTACATCCAATCTGTCAGGGTATATTGATACCTTCTTGCAGGGATATGTCCGAGATACCCCCGCCTTCCTGGAGAACAGCAGACATATCCTAAACATACTGGAAAATCTAGAATGGGAGGAGGGGTGGATAATGGCCACCCTTGATGTTACTTCCTTGTATACCATCATTGAACATAGTAGGGGTATGGAAGCAATTGAACATTTTTTGAGTTCGGATGAAACACTACAATGTGAACAATAACAATTTATTAAGGATGCAATTTTGTATGTACTAACACATAATCACTTCGAATATGGAGGGGATAGCTACCTCCAGATGAGTGGGATGGCGATGGGGACCAGGTTCGCGCCCGGGTACGCTAATTTGTTCATGGCCCATTGGGAAAATACCCATGTATACGGGCGTGAGGGGCCGGGTGCGGACCTGGTCCTCTGGAAAAGATTTATAGATGACGTCCTGCTCGTCTGGAGAGGCACTGATGATGCTTTGAGGAGGTATGTTGACAAAATAAACACAAATGATTGTGGTTTAAAATTCACAGCACAAATAAGTAAGAGGGAGGTTAGTTTCTTGGATATATCCATTTACATAGAGGGAGCAGAGCTGAAAACCAAAACTTATAGAAAAGCCACGGATGTGAACGGATACATCCTGGCCAATAGCTGCCATTTACCGGTATGGCTGGAGAACATCCCTAAGGGCCAGTTTATGAGACTTAAGCAGAACTGCACGGAAGAGACACAATATAAAAAAGAAGCTGAAAGAATGTCTGAGCAGTTTATAGAGAAAGGATATGAGAGGGATACTCTGGAGAAAGTGAGGCAGGAAGTGAAAACACTGGATAGGAAAACATTGTTGGAGAAAAAACAGAAGGAGGATACTAGAGATTTCTCAATGAGATTAAATTTGAAATACAACTCACAGATAGGATGTGTAAAGGGGATTATTAAAAAACATTGGGGAATTTTGAAGGGGGACATAATACTAAGGGAGATTTTACCAGAGTACCCCTCCTCTGTATTTAGGAAAGTGAGCAACATAGGCCTGAAAATAGCAACGGCCAATAATGGGGGAGGGGTTCACGACCAAAGACCCTGGGGAAGGGGTTTGTGAGATGTGGGAGGTGTCAAAACTGCCAGAGGACAAAGGTATATAACAAAATTTTGCAAGTAAATGAGGGGAAAGAAATATACAAAATTAATGAATTAATAACATGCGACACCAGAGGTGTCATTTACTGCCTTATATGCCCATGTGGTAAAAAATATATAGGGTGCACGAAGAGAGAAATGCATAAACGTATAGGAGAACATTTTAATAATATTTTGAAGGGCTGGGAGGGGCATCCCCTCTCGAAACATTTCAAATATAATCATGGAAGTAAACTAAATAATGTAGTATATTTTGGACTGGAAATAGTCCAGAGAGATCCCAGAGGGGGTAATTATATAGCAAAAATGTCGAGGAGAGAAAGCCAGTGGATTTTTAACTTAAACACTATGGTACCCAAAGGGAGCCACCTGTTTTGGGGACCACCTGAGTCTGTATGGAGGGAGGGGGAGAGTCAAGACCTTGGGAAGATATCAGGTGTTATAGTATATCAGTATATTAGTAATTTATGGAGGAAAGAATATGGATTAAAATAATTTGAGGTTGTCATGAGCAATAAATAGAGTTTCCCTTTAAGAAGAGGCGGATATCTGATGAACTGGATGCTCTATAAAAAGCAGGAAGTGGTGGCTAGTGGGTATCCCTGATGAAGATAGTCGTCAACTATCGAAACATGTCGATGTAAGAAGGGCTTCCTGGTAACCCATCAAGTTGTTTCCACTGTTTGCAACAGAATACGCAACATACGGCTCACATACACAAGCTTTGATAGCAGCGGCCGCATTGGAACGCAGAGTGGGACGCAGGAGCTCGGAAGGGAAGTGACGTCACTCCCAGCTAGCCATTCACCCGGAAGCCGCACAGCCGGAACGAACAAAGCCGCAAGAGGATTACAGGCGGACACTATACCGGAGGAAGCGGCGAGACGGAGCTAGAAGAAAAAACTTTTACTTGCGAGGCTACCGGCCGGAGCCCGCATGGGACACTAATAAAGCTGCAAGACGCGTAAGTGACTGTAGCGCTCCTCATTAAGGGGAAAACTTTCCTATAAAGCTGCAAGACGCGTAAGTGACTGTAGTGCTCCTCACTGAGGGGAAAACTTTCCTATCAAACGGAGGGGATTGAATAATATATATAAAAAGACTTGCCTGGAATACCTATTTGCATGGATTCTCTATGAGATTTTTATATGGGAAACATTTTTTAACAGAGATTCAGGTGGCTCCATTGTGTGCATGGTAGTTTGTATGCGGACATGAATGGGGCTTATTGTCTAATTTTATAAGATACGTGAAGGAGTTCGTAGATGAGAAGTTTCTTGAGGAATTCCTGAGACATAATATATGAATTTTATGATCTTATTCTTTTAGTTTATTTTGAAACAAACGGAATTTTATACAAAGATAAATAAACATATAAGTAATTAAAAACTTAGATACGAGCACTGTTCTTTTTTTTTCTTTTTTTTTGTTGTCATTTGGTGGGGGTTAAGGGGACACCCCACACCCTGAGAACTAAGCAGCTGATAGGTGGAGAGGATAGGGAAAAAGAGTAGCGCCTTTTTTAACTTCTTTCTTTGGCTCTTCTGGTACAGGTAACTGACCGTGACAGCTTAGTATTTTTCCCTGCTGCTTGGCAAAGGCCATCAGGTCATGGAAGGAAACCAAATCCACAATGTTGAATGGCAGTAGCTGAAAAGCATGTAATATGGCTAGACAAGAATTGAGGTGAATTACTGTTTGGTTGGTTGGTGCCATAGTCTGGTGCCTTGCGCAGACCTCTGGTAGAGTGGGCTGATGGGATTGTGAGCTAGGGAAACTGAGGGGGTCACTGGTGTATCCAGCTTGTGTCGACAAAGATCATCTTATGCCGCAAAACCTGCTCCCAGAACCTGATACTCCCTCACTGCTGAAAGTCAGGCTTGCACCAACCTCCTGAGATGCAGTAGCAATACAAGATGGTGGAAAAGGAGTCAGTGGAGGTGGAAGAACAGCTGATGACGTAGTTGTACCTCCTACAAGACAATGCAAATACTGATCCCACTTTTGGATGTTTTACGCAAATGTGATCCTACCTGTCCTCTGCCATTCGGCCTCCGTCACAGAATGTAGAGTGCTACACATTAAATGTAGACTTTCAGCATGAAAAAGGCCCCCACTGGAGAGGTGGGTGCAACCAGTTTGCTGCTCTTTTTTCCTGTATTTTTGTCTTTGTGTCTACTGGGTGCCCTGCATCTCCTAAGCTATCTCTGAATTGGTACACAGGTCTCCCCAGCTCTCTTCCTTGTACCTACGGAATCTAAAATGGAGTAAGTAATACCTCCCTCCACTCTATTTATCTGCCTATGGTGGGATCTCTTGTAATTGGCTCCTGGGCCTTACAATTTGCTACAAGATCAAACTTTAATACTTGCCACCTCAGCCTTAATTCCATTGGCCACCTTCAAATGTCACGTAAGTCTAAAAAATATACAATCACCAAAGTATATAGTTGTTCTCTTAATTTTGCTGTTACAGCTTCAGGAATGAGTACTGGAGGCTGGGACGTAACTAGAATCACAGGTTTCAAAAACAAAACATACTTACAGTCAGGGCCGGCCTTAGGTTTCACAGCGCCCTGAGCGAAACCGGATTTTGTTGCCCCCCCCCCATAAGTAGCATAGTTGTCCCCATATAGGTAGCATAGTTGCCTCCAGTGTAGGTAGTATAGTTGCCCCATATAGGTAGCACAGCTGCCCTCAGTGTAGCTAGTACAGTTTCCCCCAGTGTAGTAGCATAGTTGCCCCAGTGTAGGTAGTTTGCCCCAGTATGCCCCCAGTGTAGGTAGTTTGCCCACAGCAGTGTAGGTAGTTTGCCCCCAGCAGTGTAGGTAGTTTGCCCCAGCGTAGGTAGCTTGCCCCCAGCGTAGGTAGCTTGCCCCAGTATGCCCCCAGCGTAGGTAGCTTGCCCCCAGCGTAGGTAGCTTGCCCCAGTATGCCCCCAGCGGAGGTAGCTTGCCCCAGTATGCCCCCAGCGTAGGTAGCTTGCCCCAGTATGCCCCCAGCGTAGGTAGCTTGCCCCCAGCGTAGGTAGCTTGCCCCAGTATGCCCCCAGCGTAGGTAGCTTGCCCCAGTATGCCCCCAGCGTAGGTAGTTTGCCCCAGTATGCCCCCAGCGTAGGTAGCTTGCCCCCAGCGTAGGTAGCTTGCCCCAGTATGCCCCCAGCGTAGGTAGCTTGCCCCAGTATGCCCCCAGCGTAGGTAGCTTGCCCCAGTATGCCCCCAGCGTAGGTAGCTTGCCCCAGTACGCCCCCAGCATAGGTAGCTTGCCCTAGTATGCCCCCAGCATGGGTAGCTTGCCCCCAGCGTAGGTAGCTTGCCCCCAGTGTAGGTAGCTTGCCCCCAGCATAGGTAGCTTGCCCCAGTATGCCCCCAGCATAGGTAGCTTGCCCCAGTGTAGGTAGCTTGCCCTCAGCGTAGGTAGCTTGCCCCAGTATTCCCCCAGCGTAGGTAGCTTGCCCCCAGCGTAGGTAGCTTGCCCCATTATGCCCCCAGTGTAGGTAGCTTGCCCCCAGCATAGGTAGCTTGCCCCAGTATGCCCCCAGTGTAGGTAGCTTGCCCCCAGCGTAGGTAGCTTGCCCCAGTATGCCCCCAGTGTAGGTAGCTTGCCCCAGTATGCCCCCAGCGTAGGTAGCTTGCCCCAGTATGCCCCCAGCATAGGTAGCTTGCCCCCAGCGTAGGTAACTTGCCCCAGTATGCCCCCAGTGTAGGTAGCTTGCCCCAGTATGCCCCCAGCGTAGGTAGCTTGCCCCAGTATGCCCCCAGCGTAGGTAGCTTGCCCCCAGCGTAGGTAGCTTGCCCCATTATGCCCCCAGTGTAGGTAGCTTGCCCCCAGCGTAGGTAGCTTGCCCCATTATGCCCCCAGTGTAGGTAACTTGCCTCCAGCGTAGGTAGCTTGCCCCATTATGCCCCCAGTGTAGGTAGCTTGCCCCCAGCGTAGGTAGCTTGCCCCAGTATGCCCCCAGTGTAGGTAGCTTGCCCCCAGCATAGGTAGCTTGCCCCAGTATGCCCCCAGTGTGTGTAGGTAGCTTGCCCCCAGCGTAGGTAGCTTACCCCAGTATGCCCCCAGTGTAGGTAGCTTGCCCCAGTATGCCCCCAGTGTAGGTAGCTTGCCCCCAGCGTAGGTAGCTTGCCCCAGCGTAGGTAGCTTGCCCCAGTATGCCCCCAGTGTAGGTAGCTTGCCCCAGCGTAGGTAGCTTGCCCCAGTATGCCCCCCCCCCCCTATGTGGCAGAGACCGACTCACCTGACATCCAGCACCAGCGCCGACGTCACTCTTCTCTCCCCGCTTCCACTCCATCTGTAGTTAGAGCAGGCTACAAGAAAATGGCCGCCGTTTGTCTGCATTTGTGGACATCGGCGGCCATTTTCTTGTAGTCCTGCTCTAAATATAGACTGAGAGGACACCGGGAGACAGCGGGGCGGCGAGGGGCGGCAAGGGGCGACAGGGCACATGCGCCCTTGAGAGCACGGCGCCCTGAGCGACCGCACAGGTCGCTCATAGCAAAGGCCGGCCCTGCTTACAGTATAGGTAGCTAGGTACAGGTTCCCCCAGTTAATTAGCTTGATGTAATTTGGATGACAGTGAGAGTGTGTGCTGCAGGCAGCTGCTATGTGTCTGTGTGTGTGTTGTGCACAGACCAGGCCAGCTGCTGCCTGCTGGCCAGCTATTAGCCTTAGGTATAGGTATAGGTTAGGGATTAGGGGATAGGATTACTGTGTTATTGTGTAGTTACTAGTTAGTACTGTAGTACTGCATGCAGTGCTAGTAGTTGTTAGAGTAGTAGTACTACTGTGTTAGCTTTCTACAGAACTGCTGTGCTGTGAGCAGTGCCAGTGTGACAGTTAGTGTGCACTAGTGTCTTCTCCTCTGCTGTCTGACTGTCACTCGGCACTCGCCACGTGTCACTTGCCACGTGTCACTTGCCACGTGTCACTTGCCACGTGTCACTTGCCAAGGCAGCAGGAGCAGGCCGGACGTGGCACATGGCAATTGGCACTTGCCAAGTGCCATGTGACACGTGCCAAGTGACACTTGGCAAGTGGCACGTGACACTTGGAAAGTGGAACGTGGCAAGTGCCAGTTGCCACGTGTCACGTCCGGCATGTTCCTGGCACACATTACACCTGCTGCTGCTGCATTGCCCTGCTTCTGCTGCCTGTGCAGCTTCCACCGCCAGGCCAGGGTGCCATAGGCCACTGATACCACATATATTTAACCCAAAACACAAATGCTGCGTAATTTTTTGGAGGTGTCTTGGCTGAACACTGTCATGTCCCAGTTGTGCGTTTGGACTTTGGACACAATGCTGAACACTGTAAGTCCCACATCATCAATTAGTGTTCCCCCTTAAAAAATAATGATGCTACATGCCTCATTTACCCTAAAAAATATTTTTAAAGCAATTTAAAGGGCACTTCCAGTTTTTCTGTTCGGATTTCTGAATCTGCAGGGATAGCCCGGATAATGCGTTCGGATTCGGATATCCGATCCAGATCCGGATATCTGGGTATCCGGATCCGGATCAATTTGGATTTTGAAAAGGGGTATCCGAGCACCCCTGTAGCCAGATATAGGTGCCCCCAGTGTCACAGGGTTATAGTAGCACAGGAGGGGGGAGAAGTGGGCATACATAGTCGCAGGGAGAAGGGCCTGACTCCCCCCTCCCTCACCTCGGGCCCCACTTCAGAGTTTCCCCCTCAAAGAAATTACAGCAGCAGGCAGGGATTGGTGCCCCACAAAGGCATGGCACTGCTGATGCTTACACAGTATTCAAAATATACAAAGTATACAGCATTCAAAATACAATATGACATACATAAAATAATTAGTATAAGTACTTTCAACAAATAGGAGGCTAAATGAAGTTAATTTTGTGCTGTAATTTATCTTCACCAAATACCTGGACAGTAAAAAGTGTTCCATTAGGGGCAACTGCAATACAACACTTTTGGATGCATGATCCGCAGCAGCCACTTGTAGGTGGTTTATAGGCATAACCCTATACAAGAATTAAGAAAAAATGAACAGTCTATAAATGTAGAACATTTTTCAATTTGGTTAAATTTAAAGTACAACATAATGGTATGTATGTAAAATATAAATAATAAATGTTTACTGACTTTCTCTATCAAAAGCACACTTAAATTTAAATCATTTGGAAGCATATTATGGACTATTTTGTAGAGTCACAGGAAAGCCTGTGATAACTGGACTAGGTGCTTTGGGAGCCGTAGCATAGGGGGAATGCTCATTTGAGCAGTAAGACATATGGGCAAGTCTTTCTTTTCATCATTTTTTCAGTGTAATATTACTGAAAAAGATTGTTCCAGAATGTTAAAGAAAATCTGTAAGACACCCTCCAAACACCACCCCTTCCCCCCAGGGATACTTACCTTGGGAGGGGGAAGCATCTGGATCCTAATGAGGCTTCCCCTGCCCTCCTAAGCCTCGGCGAGACCCCCGAACACTGGATAGGTAAATATACCGCGATCCATTGCAGGCACAGTAGCAGCTTTTCAAAAGGGTGCCTGGGTAGTAGAGCTGACCCGATCGGGCTTGGCTATATCCACCTGAGCCCGATCGGGAACAGCGCCGACACCGGGAAAGATAAATATTGCCACAGCTGACATCCTTGTCGGCTGTGGTTTCGGGGGAGACAGTGCTCTCTGCTCCCCAAAGGGCAGAGGAGGGATGAGGAAGTCTCATTAGGATCCAGAGGCTTCCCCTCCCGAGATAAGTATCCCCCGGGAAGGGGGTATTTTTCTTACAGATTATCTTTAAGTGAAGTGAAGTGCATTTCAAATCAAGTTGTGCCATAATGGACCTTGTTCAAACAAAATGTAATCAGTACGCATAAACAGTTCCTTGTCACACAACCTCACACCAGCTGTCCATATTTCTTGCCCCAAGACAAAGTCCAATATACGGTATGTAATCTTTCTTTATTCAACACTTCCCAAAAGATGCTCTTCCAAAATCTGTCTAATCCATATTTTTTCTTATGCATGATTTGACTTAATGACCAAGGCTTAAAGGGGACGGAGCCCTATTTATGACCAGAGGGGCACATGATAATTCATATGATCGTTGAGTATGATCATAGGTTCTGGTGAGTGCCTTTTTTGTATCAGAGGTGTGGTGGAGGTTGATGTCAGATTCTGCAAGACTATAATGGCCTTTGTTCAATCAACTTTTCTTGTGAGTTTTATCTCAGGAGATCATTTGATTATCTTACTTATGAAGTAACTTTTCAACATCCTGTAACTGAACAGGTATTAAAAAGTAGGTTAAAATGTAATATCAGACTTATTTTGAATATTTTCTTGTTGGGGGCTTAAAACTTATTTTATTGATAAAGGCCCACATACAATTAACTTTTTCTCCTTTTCTCCAAGGTGATATTTTCAAACTTGTCATTAAAATGGTTTGAAACCAACAGCAAGCAAGAAGATACTCAAAATATTTTTGGGTAATACTTTTCCACTGAAAAGTTATTCTAAAAAGAAGTTGAAAAATGATCTCCTAAAAGAAAACTCAGGAGAAAAAATGAATACATTGCATATGGGCCAATGGTGTCTGAAGTTTCACAAACAGAGAAAGTCTGATTGGATCCCTTGAAGTTTTTTTTTTCTTCAATGAGGGGATTTGTGGTTATCTTCATCCTTTATAGCCCTCAGTCTACACTATCCTACACTATCCTTCCAGGAAGCCTGTGGGAATCCCTGTAGGCAATTCATTACAACAAAGGTTATGCAATGTCTCAAGTCTATAGGTCTTCATGGTGTATAATCAGATTCAGTCACTTTCATGCAAATCTGACACCACATTGATCTTCTTCATATGAGTTATGAACCTCTCATCCTACTTTTAAGAACAATCTTACTTAAATGCAATGGAACAAGAAAAAAGTCACACCGCACATCATATGACCATTGTGTCGCATACTGTAAAACATACAGTCAATGAAAAGTATGTTTCACTGCCACTACTAATGTACATATTATCTGGAAAGGCAATGCATGCAGCGGGCTGGGATACCGCACTTTTTTGGATGCACTGTAAATGTGACAGAGTTACCATTGCAGTGCGACTTTCTGAGCTACAATACCTCCATTATATCACATGGCCAATGCCCCACTATATAAAAAGCCTATACCTCATCACCCAGGTTGGATAAAAAGCATGTTTGTTCATTTCTAATCCACAATTGAGTCAGCGCCATCTTCTTGTGTAAATAGCTCTTTTATTCAATCAGTAAAAACCTAATGTGATCTGTAATCAGCGACAGCTCTGCTGTTTCGGGCAGTGTGCCCTTTATCAAGCCTTACAGCGTGACATCAGCTCATAGACTAAACCAGTCTACCTGATTACGTACAATAACATCAACCAGCAGCCAATCAGGGATCAGATTGCTCAACCAATCAGCGATCGCAGAGTCTAGTCTATGAGCTGATGTCCCGCTGTAAGGCTTGATGAACGCTGATTACAGATCACATCATGTTTTTAGTGATTGAATAAAAGAGCTATTTACACAAGAAGATGGTGCTGACTCGGTTGTGGATTATGCATTAAAGACACTCGTAGGTGCAAGATTGCCTGGGTCATAGCACATCGGACAATTTATCCAAATTTCCTTCCAACAGTGCTTGCTACACACTGTTTTTAATTTGTTACTTCCTAGAAGGGGCCGGCATGGTTTACTTTCTTCTGTCTCTGCCCATTTAAACACAATACTCTCACTAAAAATGTAAAACTATCACCAACTGATTTGGGAAAAAACACAACTCATATTTCTAATCATAATGAGCTAAACAAAATACCAAATTCAAAACCGTCAGACAAAAATGTTATTATGAGCCAAGGCAAAACTTGTCCCTTTTTATTTTATTCATCAGGCACAAATGCCCACAAGTGTTCCCAACCCCCACCCTCTGCAATTTGGTGACAAAACTATGTGCAGTGGTCCATCGGTGTAAAATATCTGTGCATCAGTGAAAAATAGAGACAAAAATGGCCTCCTGCGTTTTTCAGTGCAGTTTGCTTGCATTAACAGTTTAAAAACGCATTAATATGATATGAAAATGTGTCTTATTTTCATCAAATTCTGATAACACAAAATTAGGCAATGTAGGCATTTCACTTTTGACTAATCTAGGGAGATATCAGTGAGGGCAAGGCTCAATGCAGCCTACAGCGGCAGAAGGAAACATGCACATCATATACAAATGTATCCACTTCTTGTATTTTGTTAATAAAAAGGAAATATAAGTGTGCCTGATTTTGCCTCTAGCTATATACTCTACTTACCAGTGAACATGCAGCAGGACTGCAAGGTATGTCTACACAATAATATTCATTAAAACCAGTTTTAGGGTTCTTGATATTGGAGCATGTGCAGGTCATGCAAAGAGAATCATTTGTTGCAATAACTTGGCCAACCTGTTAAGGTCAAAAAATAACAAGTAAATATTTAGTTTTAGGTCTCAAAAGCTTAGATAAGGAATATTTTTAATTATTTCATTTAACTCTGTATTAAAAAATATAGATATTATAGTGGATGTAGGAACAAAATGTAATGTGTAGGTGTTTGAGCAGTACCACTGGCATCAGCAGTATCTGTGCAGGCAGGGCCACCTTCAGGGCAGTAAAAGAGGTACTGCTGTATGGGGCACGAAGAAAGTCTTGGGCCCAAACAGCGGCAGTTCCACATAGGCCCCTGCTGGCGTGGCCTCCTTAAACCACATAAGCTGTGTGGTGAAACGTTGTTGATGCCAGCTGCATGACTGGAGGACTCGCAGCAATGCAGGAGGGAAGTCTACAATGCATTGTTGCTCTGCCCTGTCATCTTATTGCCCCACCCCTGCATGTGGCTCCACCCCCTTGAGAGTCTAAAATGGCAAGTGGAAAGAAGCCTGCTACACCAAGAGGCCCCACTCCCCACACCTGCTGGCCACTACAATAGACATATCACTACCAACCTGCTACTACAAGATACCGATCAGATTGTGATTTGACATGTGGAGACACAGGGGAGTAAGGGGGGCCCAGTAGGTTTGCATAGTTTGATCAGTGAAACTCCAACTGCATGGCAAATCACCAGGCATGGTTCGTGAAAACCTTCTGTAAGCAAGGAAGGCCCGATTGTCTGTAAGATCACATTTTAAATTCTTGTTTGCTCATCCATATTGTAGAGGCCTGTGTAGGTAGAGGCCTGCACAGGTCGAATTTTTCAGACCTTCACCTGACCTGCACCCGCAGCCCCCTACCCACACCTGACCTGAAACCCGCTTTCTGGTGGATTTGATACCGGCACCCAACCCGCATCCCGCTTTTTCCATTTTCTTCTAAAGTACACATTTAACCACTTAAGCCTAACTGGATGAAAATTCGCGGCCGCTAGCCCACCGATCAATGAAAGGGATTATAAACTATACAGCGTGTCTTTAATTATATCTAAAGGACATATATATGACCGTAGTATTATGTATACACAATACAGGAACAGGAAACAAATCTTCTTAATTAGCTCATAGTTCAATGAGGGATAGAATTAGGCAGTTTGCCTTCCCAAATAGAGAGATTATGCAATATTTAGTGTGTTGCTATCCCAAGCAAGTGCTCCTATCTAGAAGCCTTCTAACCTTGCCAGCACCTAGGGAAAGGGAAGTTAAAAGAGACAGATTGAGGTATGAAAGAGAAAGATGGATAGATACCTCACTAGAAAATTCTTCTACCCAGAGCTGTTTGTATTCATCCGAACATTGGAACTCATTCCAAACTGACCATGTTATGGTATATTGTTCTGATCTGTCTTGAGACAGAAGTATCATGTGTTCCATGGTTTTGACACCATCCACTCGTTTCAGCCAGGCTTTAATAGTGGGGGTCAAAGAGGATTTCCAATGTAAAGGGATCATAGCCCTAGCCGCGTTAATAAGATGACAAACAATTGATCTCTTATAAGATTTGACTGATTCATGTGTATCATGAAGTAGTAAACAGTTTGGGGTGAAGGGAATCTTATTTCCTGAGATCTTTTCTATGAGGTGATGGATCTCAGACCAAAATGGAGTGATTTTGGGGCAGGACCAAAAAGTATGAAGAATATCTCCCCCAGACGAGCCACGTCTCCAACAGAGATCAGGAAATGATGGAAATATTTTATGTAACATTTGAGGAGTCCTATACCATCTTGAGAGAATTTTAAAACCAAGTTCCTGAACGCAGACGTTCAGGGAACCCTTGTGATTAAGTGTGAAGATTTTTTTGCCATGGTTTCTCCTCTATTTCCTGACCAATATCCTTCTCCCACAATTCCTGATATTTAAGTTTAGATGAGGAGGTCGAAACCAAAAACATCTGGTAAAGAGCAGAAATCAAATATCTATGTGGGCCATTACTCAAAATCAAGTTTTCAAATTCAGTCAATGGTGCTGTACATGCCTGAGTTTTCAGTATGAATTGGAGAAACTGTTTGATTTGGAGGAATTGCCAAGTGGAGAGGGATACGTCTTTTCTTAGTAAAGAGATTTTTTGCAAAGTTGTAACTCTTCCCTGTGAAATAAAGTCTTTAACCCTCGGGATTCTATCATTAGTCCAGGAGGAGAGGAATGGGATGTCCGCCGCAGGCGTAAAAGCAGGATTATTGCATAATGGTGTTAGTGGGCCATTAAGTTGTGTCATACCCAAGATAGGTAGGCGTCGTCATATGCATTTCACCGAGGCAATCATAAGAGGGTTTTGCCATGACAATAATTTATGACCAGGACAGTCTATCCACCCCAATACCACAGTTGGACAACTTGCTGTTTCCTGCTCAATGCTTACTTAAGGTTTGGGAGTGTCAAAGGAGTTCCACTCTACAACCCTGCTTAGTTGGGACACCATATGGTACTTTTGAAGGTCTGGCAGACCCATTCCCCTCAAATCTTTTGGAATTGATAGTGTAGTTCTCTTAATTCTGGGTGATTTGCCTCCCCATATATACTTATTGATCTGTGTCTGTAGATGTTTCAGAAATATTAAGGAAGTTCTATCGGTATGCATTGGCATATGTATAGCAACCTCGGAAGTACATTTATTTTAATTAAAGCCATCCTGCCAATCCATGAAATATGGTTTTAACTGCTCCATCTCTGCAAATCAGATTTTATAGAGTTGCCAATTTTCTCAAAGTTAGCTAAAAACAGACCTTTGAATTCCCTTGTAATATTAATGCCCAGATATTTAAGAGAATCCTTCGCCCATTAAAAAGCAAAAGATCTTTTGCAAGTATGTACTAGTCTGGAATCTAATGATATATTCAGGGCCTGTGACTTGTGGAAGTTTATTTTTAAATTGGAGATGCGTTCAAACTCCGTAATTTGTGGATTAAATTTGGAAGAGAAATCAGGGGGTTAAGCAAGAAGAAGAGTAAGTCGTCAGCAAATGCCGCAACGACATTATGATACTTCCCAATTTCCAGGCCCTGGATGTTAGGATCTGATCTGACTGCATTAAAAACGGGTTCCAGGGTAAGTATATAAATCAAGGGTGATAGGGGACATCCCTGCCTCGTCCCATTCATAATTTTGAATGTGTCAGATAACATCCCATTGACCTTAACTCGGGCAGATGGGTTAGTATACAAGAGACCAATCCATCTGCACATGGGGACTCCTATACCTAAGCATGACAGGACGGCTTGGGTATAGTCCCACGCCACCCTATCAAACGCCTTTTCAGCGTCTGTTGAGAGCAGAAAAGCTTTTAGGCCCCTCTTCTTCACGAAAGCCATAATGTCGATAGTTCTCATGACATTATCCTTAGCCTCACGGCCAGGGACAAAGCCAGCTTGATCTGGGTTGACATATCCTGGTACAAACAGGAGAAGATGAGTTGCGAGAATTTTCTCCAAAATTTTTGCATCAAGATTTAGCAGAGAAATTGGTCTGTAGTTAGAGCAAAACTGAGGATCTTTTTCAGGCTTCGGAATTGCAGCAATGTGCGCCTCTAGAAATTGGAGTGATGGGTTAGTCTCAGAAGTAATGGCGTTAAAAGCCGCAACAAAGGCTGGTACCAATTTGTTAGTGAAGGCTTTATAATATTGGCTCGTAAGCCCATCTGGGCCCGGGGACTTTACCTGGTTTCAAGGCCTTTACTGCAATAAAGAAATTGTCTTCAGTGAGTGGGGATTCTAGGACCTTCCTTTCTGCTTGTTCTAACTTTAAACCTGAGGTATATTTGGAAAGACAATCATTTTATGCACACTTTTCTGGAAGTGTCTATAGACTGCTTTTTGTTAGGGTCGTGCAAATTATATAGTGGTGCGTAATATTTCTGGAATTCCTCTGAAATATCCTCAGTTCTGTATATCTTTTTTTGTTGATTGTTAATCAAGCAGGAGATATGGAGTGGATAGACTGTTTCCTCAGTGCTCTGGCTAGGTATTTTCCACTTTTGTTTCCATGCTCGTAGAAAATCCTCTTGGATGCCAAGAGTTTAAGTCTAGCATCAGAGTACATCAACTTATCTAAAGCAGTTCTAGCATTGTTTAATTCCTCCAAAAGGGAAAAAGCTAAAGATTGTGTAACCTTTCCACTGTACTAATTACCTCCAGAAGTTTCAACATCCCCTCCTCTCTCTCCTTTTTGAGTTTGGAGCCCACCCTGATGAAATGGCCTCTTATTACGGTCTTATGGGCCTCCCAAACAGAGAGTTTAGAGGCCTAAGAATCGTTATTTATTTGAAAGTACTCGTCTAATACCGTTGTTACTGTTTGACATTGTCGTTTCTCTGATAGCAGATTGGGGCGCAGTCTCCAACACCATGTTTTGTTTATTTTATCAGGAATCGTGAGTAGAAGGAAAATCAGTGCATGGTCAGATATGATTCTAGGACCAATAGAGGTTTTCTTAACTAGCGATAGATCTCTTTGAGGGATAAAGAAATAGTCAATCCTGGAATATTTGTTATGTACATTGGAGACAGAATTGTCTTATGCTTGCTTTAAGTACCTGCAACCCGACCCACACCCCGCTACCCGACCAGCACCCGCTGGTCGCTACTCGACCTGCAACTTGAGCTACCCGTGACCCAACCTGCACCCGTAGCTCGAATCAATTCGGGTACACGCACCCGACCCGCATTTCGGTAACCCCCAGGTACCCGACCCGATGCAGGCCTCTAGTTTGAATTACAATATTAACCTGGAAACATTGAATACTTGTTTATGGACATTGGGTGGGAAATCTCACATGACCGTGAAAACTTATTATTCTCATTCACATTTAAAATGTACATGTCTAAACTAAGCAAAAACGTTGATGGCTCTTTTCTCACCTGGTACACAGCCCCATTAACTAGACATACATCCATGGGTCCTGTCAGGGAGACAATATGATTTTTATTATTCGTGCAGTTTATTTGTCGCATGTTTTTCTTCACTACAAGGAGAAGTTTATAACAAATAAATTTGTGTGATAGCAGTCATGAGCACTTTGCGCATGCGTATGACATCGTAGTGACATTATACGCATGCGCAGAGTGCTCCTGGATGCAACTGCGCACTGTAGGATGTGCGCAGCTGGGCCAGCGCTGGCGCAGTGATGCCCGACCTGGCCGACCAGAAAGATGGTGCCGAAGGGCATTTAGGAGGATTGGAGGGGCAGGATGGAGATCGGGGGGGGGGGGGGGAGCATCAGGACAGCTCACCATACACCTGCTGCCCCGTTTCTCATATGAATTTGGGCTCTGGTATCCTTTAAACAACTAGAACAGAAAGAGGTTGCCAAAATTAAAAAAATTAATTCTATACAGTATAGTGACCAATGGCTAGGACTAAGAAACATAGAAAACAAGAGTTTTACAAAAATACTGACTACTAAAGCAAAAGTAATGTGTAACAAAATAACTTTTATTGATGGGATCCACCATCAAAAAATAAGATCAATTGAAAAACAGCTTTGAAAAACAACTGAAGGCGGTGGTGTTGGGCAGGTAATTCATATTAGTACTAGATATCCTATATAATAAAACCGCAGGTGTCCCTACGTCATCAGTGTCCGTGTGTCCGTTTGTTTTACTTACTGCGCAAGTGTGCAGCACGGACAGCCTGAGACAGGAGCAGGACGTTCCAGGAGGCCGGCCGGGTGGGCAGGTGTGCGCGCGTGTATGCGTGCTGGCATGTGGCGATGATGACTACAGCCCATTTTTAAACGGGCTAAGATCACTATTATATGTATAACAGTCTAAAATTCATCTACATGCACTAATAATAAACCAAGGTACTAGTGAATATATATATATATATATATATATATATATATATATATATATATATACATATACATGCAGATTGGTGCCCATTGGGCACAGTGAAAGTTAGATGACAACACAATGGCCTTGATACATAAAGCATTACCGCATTCAGTAATGCTAAAAACAGCTGACGTTACCAAGCACTTAGGAAAGTGTCAATTCATAAAAGCAGTTGCCGCGTGAAAAGCTACAATTACCGAGCAGTGAGGTAAATTAACGACTTGAGTGGGAAATGCGTCAGTTAATGTAAATTCATAAAACTTAGAACATGCGATAACAAGCCAAAAAATTACCGGCTGCTCTGGGCTGTCGATAGGAGAGTGATAGGAGAGCGGTAACACTGTGAAAGCCACAAGCAGAGGGGATAAGCTGTGACTGACAGGAGCAGAGCCAATAGAAATAGCTCCTGTCTGCTTCAGGTCCTGCTGATAGGAAGCGCAGGCTTCGCGGGTGGAACAAAAGTTTCTACCACCCACATAGTAAGCAGAGAGAAAGGAACAAATAAAATTTCCCTTGCAGCCCTTCAGCAGTGTTTAAAGGGACCCCGAGCAGTGCCAAAAATTAAAAGATTACACATACCTGGGGCTTTTTCCAGCCCACCATAGGCGGCGAGGTCCCCCGGCGTCCTCCTGGCTCCTCTCCGAATGCCTCCGCCCAGGCCCGCTCTTCTTGGTTCCTCATCACGCTGGACGCTTTGTGTTATCACGCTGGCTGGCGTGACAGGTCTACGCAGCATGCGCCATTTTTTCGACACTGCTCAGGGTCCCTTTAACCTCTTCAGTTCCTGATAGATGCTTTCCCTATACTAGCTGTTTATCTTCACAGCAGGGCATGTGTAACATCTACCAGAAGTTCATTTAATCTGTGGTAATTAAATAAAATGTTAAGAGAGACTAATAGACAGATTCAGAGCCGAGCAGAGGCAGTATAACAAGCTTTATAGTAAAACTTGCACATCTAAGGGGATGTCGGGATGCATTGTAATGCCCTCACTGCACGGAGATTTGTCTATTGAAGCAGTAAATTACCGAACTTCAATTACACCTCTGAACATTTTTATGAATCAGCATACCAAAGTGAAAAATATGGGTAACCTTTCAGCAGCCACTTAAAGTAATACTTGTTTCTGCCATTGGAGAATCGTGTCTCTGCAGAGTGGGTGGAGGTCATGCATGACCTCCACCCACTCTGCATGACCTAATTAGGCAAAAAAACAACCAGCAAGAATTTGTTTGACAGGAAATTATATAGGTGTCTCGGAACCAGCAAATTCACCACTTTTGCTGTATGTGTAGGGTCATTGTCATGCTGAAATGTCCCCTTGTGCCCAAGGCTAAGTTTCTCTGCAGATTGCCTGAATTTGTCGTTGAGAATCCTCATGTGTTGCTCTTTTTTCATGGTGCCGTTTACTGTGATTAGGTTCCCTGGTCCACTGGCTAAAAAACACCACCAAAGCATTAAGTTCTGATCACCATGTTTGACAGTGGGGATAGTGTTCTTTGGGTTGAAGGCTTCTCCTTTTTTACGCCAAATGAAGGAAAAATCATGTGACCAAAAAATTCAATTTTTGTTTCATCTGACCATAACACAGAGACCAGAAGTCTTCTACTTTGTCCAGATGAGCATTTGCAAAGGCCAAGCAAGCTTTTGTGTGCCTTTGCAAATGGAGAAGTGGCGTCCTTCATGGTCTGCATCTGTGGAACCCAGCAGTTTGCAGTGTCCATTGGATTGTCTGCCTTGAGACATTGCCACCAGCAGAGCTTAGATTCACCAGGATGGCGTTGGTGGTGATCTTGGATTCTTTTTCACCTCTCTCACTATCCTCCTGGCCAGCACAGGTGTCATTTTTGGCTTCCGACCACATCCTCTGAGATTTTCCACAGTGCAGAACATCGTGTATTTTTGAATAATATTTTGCACTGTAGCCACTGGAACTTGAAATCATTTAGAAATGGCCTTGTAGTCCTTTCCTGACTTGTGAGCAGCCACAATACGCAACCGCAGGTCCTCACTGAGCTCCTTTGTCTTAGCCATGACTGTCCACAAGCCAGCTGCAGATAGCTGCTGTTTTTCACCTGCTGAGTTGATTAAAACAGCTGTTCCCAATTAATCAGGGTAATTAGGATCTGTAGAACTGCTTGGACTATTTTGAATGGTATAGAACTTTGGATTTTCCCACAGACTATGACAGTTTGTGAAGGGTATGAATAATTTTGGACTGGACACTTTTTGCTCAAATGTAAATAAAAGCTGAAGATTTTTTTTTCTACAAAAATTCCTCTTGTACGTCATCTTATTATCCTTTGGGAGACACCTATGCCATTTCCCGTCAAAAAATTACTTCCTGGTTGAATGAACTTTAAGTAAAAATTTGCCAGGGGTATTAATAATTATGGACAGCACTGTGTGTATATATATATATATATATATATATATATATATATATATATATATATATACACACACACACACACACACATTTGCACATGGTAAGTACGCAGTGCATGAAAGACACAATCTGCTCCAGCTTTGGGACTGTCCACCTCCCACCACTTTGTCAGATGTTGTGCCCTAACAGATGTCATTGAGTAATCAGATGAAAAATGGCGCTCTGTTTGTGTTAGGCGTAGGTGGGGGGGGGGGGCAGTGTTATGCTGGGAATACACAGCTCGATTTTGAGCTGACAAGATGGTTAGATAGATCATTTCCGACATGTCCGATCACCGATCAGAGGAAATGCTCAGTATATAAGACTGTGAGTTAAGGACAGCATTCAGCTCTGATAGGGGCTAAATATGCTGACAGTTATGTGGGGCAGGGGCACTGTATATGTTTGATGCACAGCACTGTATATATGTATTCACTCCGGGCGAAGGCATTTAGCCGAAACATGTCAAGTTATTTTACATAGTTATTTTGTAAAATAACTCAACATGTTTCGGCTTTTGTACACTGTTTGCATGGTGTGATCCCCTTCTGTCCGTTAGACCTGTGTTTGGTGCAAGAGGGTGTGATCAGCAGGTCCTATTTGTGCATGTACTAGCTGTGCATAGGTGCTGGAGAGGAGATCCCTTTCCTCTCCACGACACATGCACATAGATGTACAATCTTTATCTGCCTGAAAGTGATCCATCCCAGTGATATGATACATATGTGACACAATAGTGTTAAACACCAATGCAGCTGTTTTTTGTTTTATAAATGCTGTACCTTTGATATACCTGATTTTAATAGAACTAATAAAAGTTATGTTTTAGTGCGCTAGGGGCCTAGCCCTGTTCAGGGAACACGTATCCCAAACATGGAGGAGGTAATGTTTTTTTTTTTTTTGGGGGGGGGGGGGGGGGTCGGGGCGTGTCCTGCTAAGGGGACAGGATACCTTTGTTGCATCAAAGGGACAATGGAAAGGAGCACGTACCATCAAATCTTGGGTTAACACCTCATTCCCTCAGCATGAAACATGGGTTGGTATTCCAGCATTACAATGACTAAAACACACGGCCAAGACAACAAAGCAGTGGCTTAAGGTCTTAGAGTGGCCTAGCCCATCTCCAGACCTTAATCCCATGCAGAATCTGCGGAAGTAGCTGAGTTGCCAAACATCAGCCTCAAAACCTACAAGAAACATCTGACCTCTGCGATTGCCAACAAGGGTTTTGCCACCAAGTATTAAGTCATCTTTTGACAGGAATACAAATGCTTATTTCACTCATTACAATGCATATCAATGTTTGACTTTGGAACACTGGGGTTTGAGGGTCTTTTTGTTGTTATTCTGTCTCTCGCAGCTACAATAACCTTACTATTAATCAATATGCATGTCATTTCTTGGTCAGAGGGCAAACAAAGCAAAACCAGCAGTAGGATTATGCTGAATCAAACAGCAGCAGTTATGTCCAAGTAGCCTGCCGTTAGCTAATTAATCTAAGCAGAGGATTGTTAGTGGTCATCCCTTGTTTGATAAAATAAAGCTAACACTTGGATAGTCTACTTACTTAACTTCCAGATTTAGGGCTTGATTCACAAAGCAGGGCTAACTGTTAGCACACTTGCGAAAAGCCCCTTATCCCGCCAAACGATGCTTAGGGCGCGCTAATTAGCGCTAATTACCACGATGCAACGTTTCGCGTGCACCGGACTTTGCGCGCGGCCTGATTCACCTTTCTGCGTGCAAACTACTTAGCACCCTAGTTAGCACGCCCAAAGCCTTTAGGCATGCTAACTAGGTTAGCACAGAATAGAGAATCAGGCCCTATATATTCATTTACTATTGGCATGCAATGACATAGCACTGACATTTGCAACACCAAAGCAAAGTAAAATCTGTGTACAGGTTTACTATTACTATGAATAGTAAATTACTGCCTTGCTTTATTATTAATATAGCAAAAAAAAATGTCTATTTTAATTTTCATTTGCTTTTTATTATTTTCCATATTCAAATAAAACTTTAATAAACTATAACTTACTGCAGTCAACAGTAACACAACAACCCTCTGTTGCAGTTCCTAAAATAGTCTTGTATCCCATCTGACAGGTTGGTGGAGGAGGGCACAGTGTAGGATCACATTCTGAGGTAAAACATGAAACAGAAATATATTACCAGTAAAACATTAGTCATCTTGTGTTCTAGAAATTGATATACTGAGGTTTTTAAACTTGTTAATAAAATGCATTTTAAGCCGCCAGAAAGCAAGAAAATACTCAAAAATAATTTTGATAGTACTTTTTTTCATATGCTTTTTGTTAGTTCTTTAGTTGAAGAGTGCTGGAAAGTTATTTTAAATTAAAGATGAAAAATTATCTCCTAGAAGAAAACTTAGGTGAAAAAGGGGAATTGCATATGGCCCCAGGGTTTTCTCCTATGGGTTTTCTCCAACAGTTGCATTGACGTCTTATCAGCTGTGTGAACAATAGCAAACAACTTTTTTGGGTTGTTTCAACTTGTTTCACAACAAAAGTTGTTTGATAATTGTGCTGCATAAAAGACCGCTGTTAAAGGGATACTGTAGGGGGGTCGGGGGAAAATGAGTTGAACTTACCTGGGGCTTCTAATGGTCCCCCGCAGACATCCTGTGCCCGCACAGCCACTCACCGATGCTCCGGCCCCGCCTCCGGTTCACTTCTAGAATTTCAGACTTTAAAGTCTGAAAACCACTGTGCCTGTGTTGCCGTGTCCTCGCTCCCGCTGATGTCACCAGGAGCGTACTGCGCAGACACAGACCCTACTAGGCCTGCGTAGTACGCTCCTGGTGACATCAGCGGGATCGGGGACACGGCAACGCAGGCGCAGTGGTTTTCAGACTTTAAAGTCTGAAATTCCAGAAGTGAACAGGAGGCGGGGCCGGAGCATCAGTGAGTGGCTGCGTGGGCACAGGATGTCTGTGGGGGACCATTAGAAGCCCGGGGTAAGTTCAACTCATTTTCCCCCGACCCCCTACACTACAGTATCCCTTTAAGCATGTGTATGAGGCTCTAGAGGCAGAGGATCAGCAGGATAGCCAGGCAAATTAATTGTTAAAAAATAAATAAATATGGCAGACTATATATCCCTCTCAGTTCAGTTGTCCTTTAAAGTGTACCTGTCTGGAAAAAAGTGCCCCAAGTGGTTACTCACCTCCATAGAGGGATAATCCTGTGGCTTCCCTGTCCTCCTTCACTGTCCCACTCTGAAAACTGTTGACAAACCCTTGTCGACAGCTCTTGCATTAACAGTCTGCTGCATTGAACACAGTGGCATATATGCAATTAACTTATTCTCCTGAGATTTCTCCTAGGAGATCATTTTAATCCTTTATTTAAAATAACTTTTCAACAGTTTATAACTGGAAAAGGACCAAAAAGTTTTGAAAATTACTATCAAAATTATTTTGAGTATTTTCATTTCTTGCTGGCAGTTTAAAAGACATTTGGACAGTGGATCTGAACTCTTGCACAGGACTGAAGAAATGTATTGTGAAATGCACCTTGTATGTATTTAGAGAGTTTGGCCTGTTCCGCCTCATTTATGTCTAATCACATGTTGTAATCTGATCTTTCCCCTGTGTCACATGACTGCTTATGGCAGAGATGGCAGATAAGGCCATTTGAAAGCACAGGAGGTTAACAATATGTCTGCTTCCATGAATCATAAAGTAGAAACAGTGTAAATGTATTTTAGGATTTGTATAAGGTGTAACAAAGAAATGTTTTTTTGTTGAAAGGTTATTATGCTCTTGCGTATCTTTAAGAGCAGAGAGGTGTCTTGAGTTCAGGACCGCTTTAACCCCTTCCCAGCTGCCTAAATGCCGATAGGCGCCGGGAAAGTGGCAGCCCCAGCGCCAAAAGGCAGGGGATTGCGTGCGCTGATGTGCGTGCATCCGTTCCGTCATCAGTCTACCAGCGGCGACTGCTGCTAGCAGACCGTGAAACAGCCATCTATTTACATTGTACATCTACTGCAGTGCTGCACTGGGGACAGCCGTGTCACTCGCCTGTCCCCTCTCATAGGCTGATGCCTATGAGAGAGGCTCACCCTGATTGGCTGTCAGGGGGAGGGAGGAGAGTAGTTAAAAAATAAATTAAAAAGACAAATTCATAAAAAATAGAAAATAAAAAAAACAAACAAATATTACATCAGTGACCAGAGCCCACCAACAGAAAGCTCTGTTGGTGGGCAGAAAAGACGGGGGGGGGGGGATTCACTTGCGTTGTAAGTGACATGGCTCTGCAGCAAGCAATTAAAGCTGCAGAGCACTACATTGTAAAAAATAGCCTAGTCACTAGGAAGGTGTAAGCCTGTGGTCCAGAAGCCTTCATGGGTCAACACAAAACAGAATAAAATATACATATGGGTTGATTTATTAATGTATATTGCACTGTTCAGTGCAAGGTAAATTGTAAAGCATGAGGTAAATGTAATGCTTGCCTGCTACGCATGCCGCAGGCACTGTACCGTGCGCTCTTAAGTTGCATTGCAGCGTGCACTCTTAAGTTGCAGGCGCAGGCACTGTAGCGTGCGCTCTTAAGTTGCATTGCAGCGTGCACTCTTAAGTTGCAGGCGCAGGCACTGTAGCGTGCGCTCTTAAGTTGCATCGCAGTGTGCGCTCTTAAGTTGCAGGCGCAGGCACTGTAGCGTGCGCTCTTAAGTTGCATTGCAGCGTGCGCTCTTAAGTTGCAGGCGCAGGCACTGTAGCGTGCGCTCTTAAGTTGCATCGCTACAGCAATACTTAGCTAGTGCAACTGCTACTACATAATGTAACGTAGTAGCGGCCACGCTAGTCAAGTATCATGGTCGTGGCACTGGACTAGCTTGCTTAAACACTTAAGTACCAGCGGTCTCTGCCCCCTTAAGGACCAGAGACCGCTGGTAAAATAACGACGGAATACCGACGAATCGCCCGCATACCCGCCGCAATCGCCATCACCGCCGCAATCCTCCTGACATCCACTTTGCCATCTCTATGACGGCAGAGTCATGTGAGCCGGTCAGGAGCCGCTTTCATTGGCTCCTGACCGTGTCTATCAATGTAAGCTAATGGGAGTGGCTTACATTGATAGACACGGCCAGGAGCCAATGAAATCGGCTCCTGACTGGCTCACATGGCTCTGCCGTCATAGAGACAGGCAGAGCCGTGAGCTGCAGCGAGAGACGTTAGGTTTGAGCGGCGCGATCGGCGGGGAGCGACGGAAACGGCGGACGCGCACTGTGGCGGTGATTGATATCTACGCCCTGCCAGTCAGGAGCCCACCAAAACAGGGCGAAGATTTTAATCACCATGGTCCTTAAAGAGAACCTGTACTGAGTAAAAATATTTAAAATAAACACATAAGGTAACTTCAAATGAACATTACATAGTTAGCTTGCCATCAGTTCCTTTCAGAAGCTCACCATTTTCTCCTGCCAATAATCCCTTCCAGTTCTGACAATATTTTGTCAGATCTGAAATATATCAGTTGCTGTCAATAAAATATCAGTTGCTGTCAGTTACAGCTGAGAGGAAAACTGATGTACCAGGTAATGTCCATGTTTCCCTATGGCTCAAGTGGGCGAAGTTACAGTTTAACTGTGTGCTGATCAGAAAGCTGTTATGGGTAATGGCCATTTTCAAAATGGAGGACGGAAAATTCCCTTGATCACAGTGAACAAACAGGACGCGGGAGAGGAGAAAGTCACTGAGAAATAGATTACATGGAAGGTAAGTATGACTTGTGTTTCCTTTTTTTGACTTTTAATTTTCAGTTCAGGTATTCTTTAAGTAATTAATTCACAATGAGCGGGCGCACCTTAGAGTGCATGATACGCCGCCGGCGGGGCACGTAGCGTGCAAGCGTTACATTTATCTCATGCTCTACAATTTACCTCACGCTAAACAGCGTGATATCTATTAATGAATCAACCCCATAATGTGGTATGGCACATAATGGGGTTGATTCACTAAAGCGTGATAACTGCTATCACAGCAGTTATCACATGATCTGCCGCGCACGGCAGTTGGCGTGCGCAAAACATTACTCTGCATGATAAACATGCTTGTTTCACGCCTATGATCGCACGCAAACATTCGTTTATCACGCGAAGTAATGTTTTGCTCGCGCAAACCCGCCGCGTGCGGCAGATCGCGTGATAACTGCAGTGATAGCAGTTATCACGCTTTAGTGAATCAACCCCAATGTGTCTTAGGGCAGGAACAGTTTGGGACAGCCGTGTGAATCATCTTGATTTGGCATTGGTTCAGCTTGTTATTGCTCTCCTTACCTGAAATGTCAGGACTGGCAGCACTGATAAACTGAATATTGGTAATTTATGCGGTTTACAAGACAAACCATTGTCAGTCTTAGACAATTCAATTGCTAGTGAGGATTAACTCTGCTAACAAGATTCAGCTGTGTAACAGCAACATTTCACCCTTATAGCATCATTATTCAGCTTTACTATTAAGATAAACTGATGAGATCAACTACTTGATCTCCTGAATTTTTAGACATCTTTACTTCAAAGGTCAGCAATTTAGGTTTCAAGATTTAACCATCTCGCTAGCATCTGCTGCTGGTCTTGGTTTATTAAAGGGAACCAGAGATGAACCATTCACACAAAATAAACATATCAGTTGATAGCTTGTAAAGAATAAATGCTCTACCCGATAATTTTGCCACTCTGGTGTGCCTTTTTGAGTGTTTTTTATCCATTATTCCTCCAGGAAATATCCAATATGGCCGCCGGCTCATATTCCTTTTGCTACCAGGTTATGAGGTGTTCTGGATGTGCTGTCTAGGCTATATGAGACTATAGACAAGCAGGGCTGCTGTAGGCTTTCATCTGTGTGCTTTCAACTTCATATTCTGGTATGCTGTGTGGCTGCCTGTAGGAAGTGTCTCTCATAGTAATGAAACTGCATACAGTAGATAATAATGATGACTGGCTGCACAGACAGAGCACACAGATCACACAGCCACACTTGTCTGTTAGACAGAGATTTTTCCTGCAGCAGCAGCCCCTCCCATGTCATCACAGCTCTCAGTATGTAAAGCAGGAAATCTGATCCAGGAGATGGAAGGCTTGGGCTTGAAAAGACTCCACAGAAGAGTGACTCAGCTATAATGATTCCAGGTCAAACCTCGACTGAATAGTCGGTGGATTCTTATCACAGTTGATAACAGATAGATTAGACTGAGAAGAATAAAACTAAAAGCAGGGTAGGTGTTTACTGTCATGTTCCCACTGATAAATGTAATAAAATACATGAGGGTGCTTCGTCTCTGGTTCTCTTTAAGCTTCCATACAGAGTAATGTTAACCTCCTTAGCGGTAACCCCGTGCTGGACACGGGGTAAGCCGCCGGAGGGTGCCGCTCAGGCCCTGCTGGGCCGATTTTCATAATTTTTTTTTTGCTGGACGCAGCTAGCACTTTGCTAGCTGCGCCAGCACCCCGATCGCCGCCGCTGCGCGCCCGATCGCCGCTATCCGGTGCGGCGCGCGGCTCCCCCCCCCAGACCCCTGCGCTGCCTGGCCAATCAGTGCCAGGCAGCGCCAAGGGGTGGATCGGGTCTCCCAATGACGTCCCGACGTCGCTGACGTCGGTGACGTCATCCCGCCCCGTCGCCATGGTGACGGGGGAAGCCCTCCAGGAAATCCTGTTCTTTGAACGGGATTTCCTGATCGCCTATCGCCGGAGGCGATCGGCGGGGCTGGGGGGATGCCGCTGAGCAGCGGCTATCATGTAGCGAGCCCTGGGCTCGCTACATGATTTAAAAAAATAAAATAAAAACTGCTGCGCTGCCCCCTGGCGGTATTTTTCATACCGCCAAGGGGGTTAACCTGCTGAACTAGTTTTTCCTCTGCTGTATGTTTATCAGAGTCACACACAAGTTTTTTTTAAAGAGATATGAAACAGACTTACTAACCCGAAGAAAGAAAGACAGACATTGATAGTATCTTGAAGGTAAAAGAGGACAAACTGGCACCAGTATGCAGCAGGAGTAAGGCTGTTCAGACCATTAGGAGTACAGGGTGCGTGCCCTTCAGTGAGGCAGTGCAGCAATGTGGAAGGGAAAAGCGAAGCACCACTCCCTTAAAAAAGTCCCCAGGGGACAAGTCCCCAGTGCCAGCAAGCTGACCCCGACCTTGCGGCCGGTGTTATAAAAATTCTGCACTCTTCCTAGCCAAAAGGCCGGGGAGCTGTGTTAGTTGGCTATGCATACGGGCAGTACAGAAGACCGTAGTACCTTACTCCGCCATGGGGTTTTCCAGGCCCCAGGCTTTTCAGGTACTCCTGGAGCGTCACTTCCAGGGGCAGTACACCTAAGCAAAGCCCTCAGCCCTTCAGCCTCAATGATGGTAGATCCATTCAGTCAGCCTCTGGGGAATTATGAACCGAGAACGGACACCTTTACTAGAAAATCGGAGGTTCGCCTCCCCCTCAATCGCTTATTCAAGGTGTCCTCCCCTGGGTAGATCAGGCCAGGGGTCCCAGTCAGGGTCGTAGCAATAGGGGTTTCAGAGGTAGCCACTGCATCGGGGCCCTTGGGCCAGAGGGGCCCCGAAGGGCCCCCCCTCAACTACAGTATTAGCTCTCTATTGATCCTGTGCTTATAATAATCACTTCAATAGATACTTTGAATAGTGGTAATCATTAACAAACTGTTCCCCATCTACTTCTTGCACCTCTGACACTGTAGTTGCCATTGGCAGGTTTTGGTGCTCCATATCAATTGCTATGTATAGAGCTCTTGGGGGGCCCCATTGTAAAACTTGCATCGGGGCCCACAACTCCTTAGCTACGCCACTGGTCCCAGTAACATGCCTCTCTGAGACTGATAAGAACAGATACTACACTTGATCTTAGCCAAAAGGCTGAGAAGCAATTGATGCTGCATGCTACATCTCTTCAGGTACTGTCTTTAGGTTTTTAGGTGCAACCGGGTCAGTGTTTTGTTATGGGCAGTCAAGGCCATACTTTTTGTGCCCTTAGGCTAACTCTCTTGATGCTCCCCTTCCATGTGCAGCAGCAGCCTTCCCATTTCATCTGCTGCTCTCTCTTCCAGGTGTAAAGTCTGTGTGCAGTAACCACTCTCTTCCATGTGTAACTTGCTCACTATATGCAGCTTCCCTTTTCCATTTGCAACCTCCTTTTTTACATGCTGCACCCCTTCTGTGAACAGTCATTCAGGGAAAACAATGGTCACAAAAAGCAGAGTTGAAGCACATGCTCTACATCTAGCAAGTAACAGTATTATGGTGTCATTTACAGTATAAAGACTCTGTGCGAAACCTTGGGGTGATCCTGGATGGAAATCTAAAACTAATACAGCAGATATCAGCTGTCGTCAAGTCTTCCTTCTTCCATCTAAGAAATATAGCGAAAATCAAACACCTTATCCCAGCCCTGGTTCATGCATTTGTATCCTCCCGCCTAGACTACTGCAACGCCCTGTTCATCGGATCTACAGATAAGGTTCTGCGCCCCTTACAGCTAGTACAGAATGCTGCAGCCAGACTCCTAGCCAATGCCCCCCGCAGCTCACACATCACCCCAGTACTGCAAACTCTTCACTGGTTGCCAGTAAAATGGAGAATCAATTTTAAGCTCTGCCTGCTGACATTCAAGGCTCTACACCACATGGGACCCAAATACATAGCGGATCTATTGGAACTTTATGCCCCTCCACGCACCCTCCGCTCTGCCAACAAGATAAAGCTGATTATTCCCAGGATACACTTAACATTTGGTGCTCGGGCCTTTTCCTACGCAGCCCCTACTCTATGGAACTCACTTCCACAATCAGTACGAGAGGCTCCCTCTCTGGACAGCTTTAAAAAAAAAGGCTAAAAACTCACCTCTTTTCCCTAGCCTTTGAGACTGCATAATGCAGGGTCACAGCGCTTTGAGTCCCAAGGGAGAAAAGCGCTATATAAATATTATTATTATTGTTATTTAACAATCATTTACTCAACAGATAAGATAAGCCACACTGATGATGATAACATAGACTACTTTTTTTAAGACTGCTCGCCAGTCATTGCCTCTTTTGAATGTAACAGGTGGGAGGTTTGAATGCATCTGAAGGATAACCTTTTCTGCTGACCAATGCCCATATTCTTTGCCTCAAGTGTACAGTGGCATTTTCTATTCTATCACGTCTATGTTTTCAGTGCATGTTTGTCACTTCTTTGTCCTTGTCCTTTCCTTACTGAGAGCTGTGTGCAATTGTTCTCTAGCTTCCTATGTTCTTTCGGTGACATAATTGTCTTCCTACAGTATGATGTATTTCTCATACTATTCTATCATTTCTCGTGTCATACAAGATATGAAATTAATCCTAAAAACCCCATCACATGCAACACCTTGAAATTCGCCTTTTCGTCTAAACATACATATTGTAGTTTCTCATGTAGCTTCTATGACTTCAATCTTAACAGCCAATTCACCTGCATATTTCTTCTTATCTGCTTTTAGGAACTTAAATCTGTGTATAAAAATCGCCATATTAGGCTTAAGGGCTGGGACCTACTACAGGCGCTTTGCGGCAATTGCCAAGTGCCTTGGATGTAGCGAATCACAGAAGTGCTGCAATTTCACTGTTATTCCTGGAGCGATTGCAACTTGGCTACTGTAAACCACTGATGCAATTGCTCTGTTATTGCTCCCAAAATGCTGCAAGCAACATTCTGCAATCGCAAAGCTGCTAGTGGGACCACCTCCATAGGGATCCACCGAAGAAGGCGCTTTGCTGATTGCCTCTGTATTTTAAGCTGTAAAACAAAGCAAAAATGATGACCCTTTGAACTTCGCTGCAGTAAAACCTTATTTCTGAACAGTTTTCTGCACTGTTTTCTGAACAGCCAAGAAACAAGCTGTCTCACTGTTTCTTGGCTGTTCAGAAAACAGGACTGTATTCCACCCAGTGGGTCCAATGGCTCAAATAAGCCCTTTTTGCATAGATAACATCTGAAGGTTTTTTTTTGGTTTTTTTTACTCTACCTTTACTGGAAAACAACATGAGATTATTTTCTTTGCTTCTAACGTTCTATTTATTTGCTGTACACATACAATGCAATATCTCATACGTTTATTTTCACTTCAGGTTTGCTTTAAATTCACATTCTTTAATTGTATATATACACCAGTTAAATAAAAGTTTCTAGCATAAGAAAAGATGACCACTCCCGTCTCCCTCTGAAAAGGGAGCATGTTTCTAGAATGAAGATGAATTTCATATTGCCGGTAGGCTAAAGATGTAGACAGTGTCACAGACCCCTGTATAACGTAGCATGTTAACCACTAATAAAATAATGTAATATAAAAAAATCCTACATACGACATTCAATTTGTGAGCAACACTGATCTTCAGTCTTCTTGGTATAAGGCTTCAAGCCAGGTTTTTTACATATACTGGAATCTAGGGGAGGGCATGTTACTGCATTGCAGAAAATCTGGATCAAGTCAAAGTCACAGAAACAGTTTTGGCAGTTCTCCGTCCATGTTTCTCCAGGCTAAAATATTTGAAGACAAAATAGAAATGAAGAGTTATGTAATTGATAAAACATTTGAGTTTATTTATAATTATTGGAGCTGAAATTCAGTTTTGTTTGGTTCTGATCTGTTAGGTTTGTCCGCTTGAAGAGACTCTGAAGTCTCAAAAAAAACCCAGTTCTTATTTCAGATTAACGTCCCAGCATACCCGCGGCTGAATGCTCACTATAACCCCCCGAAATATCTGGGCAAAAATCTACGACTTTCCTGGTCGTGGATTTTGCTGCTCTAAGGAGGCAGTGCTTTGGGCTGTTGCTCTGCCTCCATTCGCGTCCATCTGCGCTGATCGCCGCCTCTCCCTGCCCTTCTCAGTGAAAGAAGACTGAGAGGGGTGGGGAGAGGCAGAGATCAGCGCAGACAGACGTGAGTAGAGGCAGAGCAACAGCCCAAAGCTCTGCCTCTACACGGAAGCGCTGCCAAAATCTTCCCCAGGAGATTTTGGAGGGTTATAGTGAGCATTCAGCCACGGGGATGCGACATTTCAGGTGGGTCATTAATACTTAAATGGAATCTGAAATAAAAACTGGGTTCTTTTGAGACTTCAGAGTCTCTTTAAAATAACCCCTACTGCCTATTCCTCTCCTCTTTGGTGTTGATTTTGTGAGTGATATCATTAAAATCTAATGCTGGGTACACACGATGAGATTTCCCGTTCGATTCCCGGATCGATTCGATTAAATCAAACATGTTCGATTGGATTTCGATCGATTTTTTCATGATAGGTATGCAAAATCGACGGAAAAAACGATCGAAATCCAATCGAACATGTTTGATTTAATCGAATCGATCCGGGAATCGAACGGGAAATCTCATCGTGTGTACCCAGCATAATATAGTAACAAAGAGATTGTTTTACTAATGCTGATGAAAGCTGGAGGTCCAAACTAATACAACAAATTGGAAATAGATTTCTTTAACAAGTGTCCACTGTTCACTACTAGGTGAAAATATTTCCAGCTCTTTCTTGGGTCATGGAACAATATAGCGGGGGTTGTTGAAAGTCTAGTTAAAGGGAACCTAAACTGAGGATATGGATTTTTCCTTTTAAAATAAAAGCAGTTGCCTGACTCTCCTGCTGATCCTATGTCTCTAATATGTTTAGCCACAGCCCATTAACAAGCATGCAGATCAGGTGCTCTGACTGAAGTGCTCCGACTGAAGTGGATTAGCTGCATGCTTGCTTCCGTTGTGTGATTCAGCCACTAATGCAGCCAAAGAGATCAGCAGGACTGACAAGCAACTGGTATTGTTTAACCATTTCAGCCTACGGGGATTTTTCACCTTATGCATCGGAGCAATTTTCACCTCCCATTCATTCGCTAATAACTTTATCACTACTGATCACAATTTATTGATCTATATCTTGTTTTTTCCGCCACTAATTGGGCTTTCTGTGGGTGGTACATTTTGCTAAAAGCCACTTTACTGTAAATGCATTTTAACAGGATTAATAAAAAAAATGGAAAAAATTCATTATTTCTCAGTTTTTGGCCATTATAGCTTTAAAATAATCCATGGTACCATGATTAAAACCTATGTATTTTATTTGCCTGTATGTCTCGGTTATTAAACTGTTTAAATTTTGTCCCTATCACAATGTATGGCGCCAATATTTTATTTGGAAATAAAGGTGCATTGTTTCCGTTTTGCGCCCATCACTATTTACAAGCTTATAATTTAAAAAATGTTTGTAGTATACCCCTTTCAAATGCATATTTAAAAAGTTCAGACCCTTAGGTAACTATTTATGACTTTTTTTTTTCTATTAAAAATTTTATTTGAGGAATATTTTGGTGTGGGACATAAACAGTAAATTTTTAATGTTGCTATATGTGTAAATTGTAGTGTAAAAAAATGTGTAGATGTAGTTTTACTATTTGGCCACCTTCATTTTTGTTTTCCCTACTTGTACTTCTCGCTAAGCGGAAAATACAAGGGGGATGCTGAAATTTTTCCGGGCAGAAGAGCCGAAGCCTCATGGGTGAGCGCTTCGGTTTTTCTGTGGGGGACAGGGATCAGTGATCGGGAACCATGCTCCCTTTCACTGATCCCAGGGCTACCGGGGGAAACCGCGGGGACACGGGGGCGCGCCCGCAATCGCGTGCAGGAGCGGGGGAGCGCAGCAGAGCAGCTGCCCGGACGTGAGCTTCACGTCTGGGCAGCTGAAATGGTTAAAAGGAAACATCCATATCCTTCTCAGTTAAGATTCCCTTTAATTAGTAGTGTTGTGACTGGTGCTACGTGCATGCACTTACAGTGTGAACTTTTTAGGAAATCAAGTGTTGTTTGGTTAATCAAAAGTAAGTTTTTGCTGTGAGGGCACACATATAATGGTCACAGCAAAAATAACACAAACACAAATTAGTTAATTGATCACTATAGACAGCAGTTCGCTGCAGTGAGTACAGCTAGTTTGCTGTACATCCATCAAGCCAAACTGCAAGATATTCACCCAGCCCCCGATCCCTTGCCAGAACCCATCTGCCCATTCCCTATTTACTCATGGAATATGGCCTGACATCAGTGCAGTTTCTAGGTTAAACTGCTCTCAGGGCGAGTATCAAAAAATACGCCCCCCCCCCCCCCAAAAAAAAAAGAAAAGCAAAGCCAAAACGCTGCCAGCTGCACTTAGTTCGCTTCTGTCTGTTTTTTATCAGCACATCAATGTTACAGATTGTTACGCATTGCTGAAAAGCGGACAGAAGAGCACTAGTGTGTACAGGCCCTAAAGAGTTTGGGCCGCTGACACCGGTTCCACCTGTTCAGTGACGTGTTGTGGGCAAGCATTGCGTGAGGGGAGAAATCAACATACGTGGTGATTGGCTCCTGCCTGCAAGGAGAGGGGTGTTGGGGCAGGGATGCTGGAAGCTGCAGCCATACTACCAACTTTTTGAGATGAGAAGGAGGGACACTTTAAGACACACCCACGGCCAGATTTGTACTTTTTACCGCCCGAGGCCCTCTGTCACCAGATGCCCACACACCAATACACATATTCCAACCCCCCCCCCCCCCCCCACCACCACCACCACCTCAGCAGAAAAAGAACAGTACCTGAAACTTCAAAAGAAAGGTTTTTACATCCCACCGTTCCAGCACTGGGGCCCTCTTTGATCAAGTAGGTTTCTTCATAGCGCAAGCACGGGTGTGTGCGAGTGTATTTATAGTATGCATGCACAAGTAAGGTCGGTGCATGCCTAGTAGAACTAAGGCACTTGTGCAGAAAAAAACAATACAGTGCCAGACACTTGAAATAATAAGCTTCAGAAGACCGAGCTCTCTGCGACTTTAAAAGTCATGGAGCTCAATGGCTCTTTTGCATAGATAACAACTGGAGTTTCTTAACTCTTCCTGTACTGGAAAAAATATTAGACTCATGTCTCTGCTCCTAATGTTTTATTTCTTAGCTGTACTACACATACAAATCATTATATCATGTACAGTGGTTTGCAAAAATATTCGGCCCCCTTGAAGTTTTCCACATTTTGTTGTATTACTGCCACAAACATGAATCAATTTTATTGGAATTCCATGTGAAAGACCAATACAAAGTGGTGTACACGTGAGAAGTGAAACAAAAATCATACATGATTCCAAACATTTAAAAAAAAACAAAAACTGCATAGTGGGGTGTGCGTAATTATTCAGCCCCCTGAGTCAATACTTTGTAGAACCACCTTTTGCTGTAAATACAGCTGCCAGTCCCTTAGGGTATGTCTCTACCAGCTTTGCACATCTAGAGACTGAAATCCTTGCTCATTCTTCTTTGCAAAAATGCTCCAGCTCACTCAGATTAGATGGACAGTGTTTGTGAACAGCAGTTTTCAGATCTTGCCACAGATTCTCGATTGGATTTAGATCTGGACTTTGACTGGGCCATTCTAACACATGGATATATTTTGTTTTAAACCATTCCATTGTTGCCCTGGCTTTACGTTTAGGGTCGTTGTCCTGCTGGAAGGTGAACCTCCGCCCCAGTCTCAAGTCTTATGCAGACTCCAAGAGGTTTTCTTCCAAGATTGCCCTGTATTTGGCTCCATCCATCTTCCCATCAATGCCCTGTCCCTGTTGAAGAAAAGCACCCCCAGAGCATGATGCTGCCACCACTTTATTTGACAGTGGGGATGGTGTGTTCAGAATGATGTGCAGTGTTAGTTTTCTGCCACACATAGCGTTTTGCATTTTGGCCAAAGTTCCATTCCATCTGAATAGAGCACCTTCTTCCACATTTTTGCGGTGTCCCCCACATGGCTTGTGGCAAACTGAAAACGGGACTTCTTATGTTTTTCTGTTAACAATGTCTTTCTTCTTGCCACTCTTCCATAAAGGCACACTTTGTGCAGTGCACGGCTAATAGCTGTCCTATGGACAGATTCCCCCACCTGAGCTGTAGATCTCTGCAGCTTGTCCAGAGTCACCATGGGCCTCTTGACTGCATTTCTGATCAGTGCTCTCCTTGTTCTGCCTGTGAGTTTATGTGGATGGCCTTGTCTTGGTAGGTGTACAGTTGTGTCATACTCCTTCCATTTCTGAATGATCACTTGAACAGTGCTCCGTGGGATGTTCAAGGCTTTGGAAATCTTTTTGTAGCCTAAGCCTGCTTTAAATTTCTCAGTAACTTTATTCCGGACCTGTCTGGTGTGTTCTTTGGACTTCATGGTGTTGTTGCTCCCAATATTCTCTTAGACAACCTCTGAGGCTGTCACAGAGCAGCTGTATTTGTACTGACATTAGATTACACACAGGTGCACTCTATTTAGTCATTAGCACTCATCAGGCAATGTCTATGGGCAACTGACTGCACTCAGACCAAAGGGGGCTGAATAATTACGCACACCCCACTTTGCAGTTATTTATTTGTAAAAAATGTTTGAATTATGTATGACTTTCATTCCACTTCTCACATGTACACCACTTTGTATTGGTCTGTCACGTGGTATTCCAATTAAATTGATTCATGTTTGTGGCAGTAATGTGACAAAATGTGGAAGACTTCAAGGGGGCTGAATACTTTTGTAAACTACTGTATATAATGTAGTGATCATATATCACTACATACATGTAGTGTATGTATCGTAGTCTAGGGCCAATTTTAGGAGGAAGCCAATTAACTTATCTGTATGTATTTGAGATGTGGGAGGAAACCAGAATGCCCAGAGGAAACCCACACATGGAGAACATACAAACTCTGTGCAGATAGTGCCCTGGCTGAGATTCGAGCCGGGAACCCAGCGGTGCTATCCACTATGCCACTCTGCTGCCTAGTTTTGCAGTTTATTGTAATCCTGGTTTATGGAGATAGCATTTGCACTTTTTATTTATGACTATGTTATGCAGTTATTGTCACTTTATTGCAGTATCCATTTAACACATCTATTTGGATTACCTATCTGCACTGCATTAATTACGCACTCTTCTGCCTAATACTGACCTCTCTTCTGCCTAATGGTGGTCATTAATATAAACCTGAGACAAAGGATAAAAGAAGTATACACACCTAGGGATTCCTGTAACCTCCTTTATGCTGATACGTCCCTTGCCATCCTCCTTCGCCTCGTTCCTCCGCAATCCAGCCCGGCAACTTCGGGAGTCAGGGCTTACTGCGCATGTGCGGCCCTTTCCGCTCCTGTTGCCGGGAGGGTTCTACTGCAGAGGCGCAGAACGGTCTGGTTTGATTGCAATATTGATAGGAAATGGTCATTCGGACCCACTAATGGAAAAAAAGCTTCTATGCAGTTTTGCAATTTGATTAATGGAATCGATACATTTTTTGGATCATTTCATCAATCTGATGAGATTGGTAGCAGGGTTACTTCTGTTAGTGATCGTGAATGATAATTTCCGAACAATATTATGATCAAATCAAATGGTCGATCGTCCGTAATATTGTTAATGGCCACCTTGACACTAACCTCCCCTCTTTCCTTTGCCTAATACTTACTTCTTTTGCATATGCACATACTGTAAGCTGTTTTGAAGTGTAATCTCACTTATTAGATCACCCACCCTGCCTTTCTTAGGCTTGTGTGAGCCTCTCCTTTCCATGGTTTCTACTTTCTAGCTATGCCCCGTAGTTTTTGAGAAAACCTATTTTAAAAAATTCAAAGAAAAAATGTTTTTTGAACTAAATAAAAACATTTTGCTGTAGTAGACTATACAATACAACACATTCTGAATGCACATTTTATACACTTTAAAGCGAAACAAAAGAACTATAAAAAAAACAAAGTGTTTCACTTATCTGGGGCTTCCGCCAGCCCCTTGCAGCGTTCCTGGCCTGCGCCGATCCTCCACGATCCTCCGTTCTCCATCCACTAGCTAGTTTCGTTACCGGCGACCTGTAGGTCGACGGCAACTGCACCTGCGTGCCCCCGGGTCACGTGTACCTTTCTTCGCATTCCAGCCAAAAATAGCGCCCTGTGCTGCAGGATGTTATAGTGGGTGGGAACGTGAAGAAAGCTATGTGTGGCTCGGGGGCGCACAGTTGCCATCAACTTACAAATCGATGCTAAGAAAACTAGCTGGCAGAGGGAGAACCGAGGATCGTGGAGAAGCGGCACGGGACAGGCGCAGTTGCCTTCGACATACAAGTAGATGGTAATGAAACTATCTGGCGGCGGGAGAACGGAGGATCGTGGAGGATCGGCGCGGGACAGGAAGGCTGCAAGGGGCTGGCAGTGAAACACTTTGTTTTTTATAGTACTTCAGTTCCACTTTAAAGCAAACCTGTAATCCAGCATCAAAACCTTTTGGAAATTTGCATGGATTACGTGAAAACAATTACAATTCCAAAATCGTAATTAAGTGTAATCGTAATTGCGAAATTTTCTTTTAGGATTTTGCATTAGCAAAAATATCACATTATGATCATCACTAGAATAGAAGGAGGCGCAAAGGAGGGCAGGGGGCAGAGGTGGTACAGAGAGACACAGTGGAGGCAAAGGTGTCACAGAGGGGGACACTGAGGGAACAGGGGGCCAGAAGTGACACAGTGGGGGGCAGAGGTGGCACAGATGGGGACACTGCAGGCACAGGGGGACAGAGGTGACACAGAGGGGGACACTGAAGGCACAGGGGAGGTACAGGGGACAGAGAGCAGGGGCAAACTCAGGATTTTCAAGGGGGGGGATTCCTGAAAGGTCTCCCTCGGCCACGCACAATACAGTATAATAATATGGTAGGACATCATGCTGGGTACACATAATGCAATTTCCTGTCCAATTGACAGGATCTGACAATTATTTCCTAAATGGCCGATCTGCTCCCAATCAACAACAGGATCGATCAGGAGCAGCTTGGATACAGATAATAATGAGGACAGCCGACAAGTTCCCCAGAGCTGCTCCATGCTCTGTACACATGCTGCTGCTACATCTAAAGTCAACTGTAGCAGGGAAACAAAAGGGGCAGTGCTGTAAGTTGCAGGATGCCTGCAGATATTGTGGTGTCTCAACTTGTGCTTTTCCTCAGACACTGCATTGGCCCTGGTCTGAGGGGGGATTCTGGGCAGCTGTAATCCCCCCCCCCCCTAGTTTGACTATGGAGAGGGAACAGTATTCCGACTTAAAGAGAGTCTGAAGCGAGAATAAATCTTGCTTCAGACCTCATAGTTAGCAGGAGCATGTGTGCCCCTGCTAAAACGCCGCTATCCCGCGGCTTAACGGGCGTCCCTTCACCCCCAAATCCCCTCCGTACAGCGAGGGAGCGCTTCCGCATTGGGGCAGGGTTAACCGCCGCACCCCTGCCCCATGCGCGTCTGTCAGACGCGTATCTCCGCCTCTCCCCGGGGGGAGAGGCGGCGATGCGCGTCTGATAGACGCGACTGGAGGCAGGGCTGCAGCCGTTAGCCCTGCCTCCAGGAAACAATATTTCACGACCAACTTGCGACCAAGTCTTGCGGGGGTGGGTTTGGGGGGTGAAGGGACCCCCATTTAGCTGCGGGATAGCTGCGTTTTAGCAGGGGCACACATGCCCCTGCTAACTATGAGCTCTGAAGCGAGATTTATTCTCGCTTCAGAGTCTCTTTAAGAATGGATTCAGGTTAAGAACGAGCTTATAGTCCCTATCTCGTTGGTTAACTGGAGCCTACCTGTATTATGTTTAAGCAGAAACCCACTTAACATGCATTTGAGGGAACCCAACAATATTTTTTACAATGTATTTGGGAATCTGTTCAATTGATTACATTATTGTATGCCTAATTTGATGTATTGGGCAAGTTCCTGTGATCCTGTGATATTGATCCTGTGATATTGGTCTTTAGCTTTAAAGAGAACCCAAGGTGGATTTTCTAAAAATAATAGGACACAGAGGCATGTTCTCTGCACAATGACATGCCTCTGTGTCCTTCTATTGCCTCTGCCAGTCCCTCCCAAAAAATAGCGCCAGGCTAGCGACAGTCTGATTGTCGCTAGCCTTCTGTTTACCTGGCATTTGTAAACCAGCTTTGCTTCCCCGCCTCCTCTATTTCATGGCTCTCCTGCCTCTGTCAGCTTCCTCCAATCAGAAGCTAAGCCACAACCCGGAAGTACTCTGTGTCGTATTATCTTTAGAAAATCCGCCTCAGGTTCTCATTAAGTTGAAATCACTGCCAATAATGATTTTCAAAGATGAATTTAAAGAACTTACTTTGGCCTTTGCCGGAGGGTGTATATATTCTCACTATATCTCAATATAAACGTATTTTTCCTAAAGTCAGCCAGTATCCTTCCATGCTTGCAGCCTGAATTTGCTCCATTCTCATTTATTGAGTTTGTCATGATATTTGGAGTGTTGTTTTCTAATAGGAAGACCGCAATGAGGGGATGAACAGAAGAAGGAAATCCCTGGTAATGGGTTACTTTAGCTCTGCTTGACCAAAAGGTGTAATTAAAAAAAAAAAACAGCTCCGCCCACAAATTAAAAGAAATGCCTGTCTTCACTCACAGCAATCCAGTAGCCAATATACTCTGTCACCTCACCCCACACAGGTGCAGTTTTACCAGATGTTTGGACAGAGAAAACTGTCATAAGATGTCCAAAGAAAACCATAGCCTGTCTTGTCTGTAGGGATCATCACAGATATGCAAATTGTTCCGGGTTGATGCAAATGTGTGCAAAATGTTATGCACATGTATGCAGCTTGATAATGGACCAATCAATTTAAACCTGGGTTTAAATTGATTGGTCCATTTTCAAACTGCATACATTTGTGTAAAAAAATTTCATCATTTCGGAAGAATTTGCATCTAATTGATTATCCCTACTGCTCTGAAAGAGGCTGATGGCAAATGGAATCCTGTCTCTGAGTGCTCCAGTAGTGCATCATGAAAATGAAATGGGGCTAGGATAGTGTAGTACCCTTTTAAACACTTTGATATCAATAAAATCAAACACTCAACTTCTATCATGTTATATACATTTACATACAAATACGTATGTGAGCATTACGAGACCTGCCCTCTGATGAATGGGTATTTTCCCCGTCTCCATTTGTCCTCTGTCTGGATGATGAAACCAGTCAAGGAAACAGCCTTCATAGCAGCACAAGAGCACCCTGGTCATACAGTGGAATGCGAAACCTTGTTAATCGTCATGATTTTCCTGTATAAATCATTGATTGTTACAATAACAAATGTCAGTTAAATATATCATATAAGAGACACACACAGTGATATTTGAAAAGGGAAATGAAGGTTATTGTATTTACAGAAAGTGTACAATAATTGTTTAAACAAAATTAGGTAGGTGCATAAATTTGGGTACCACAAAAAAGAAATGAAGTTAATATTTAGTAGCTCCTCCTTTTGCAGAAATTACAGCCTCTAAACACTTCCTGTAGGTTCCAATGAGAGTCTGGATTCTGGTTGATGGTATTTTGGACCATTCCTCTTTACAAAACATCTCTAGTTCATTCAGGTTGGATGGATTCGAGCTTGGACAGCTCTCTTTAACTCACACTGCAGATTTTCAATTATATTCAGGTCTGGGTACCAAGATAGCCATTAAAGAACATTGTACTTGCTCCTCTGCATGAATGCCTTAGTGGATTTTGAGCAGTGTTTAGGGTCGTTGTCTTGAGATCCAGCCCCGGCGCAGCTTCAGCTTTCCCTCTGATTCCTGGACATTGATCTCCAGAATCTGCTGATAATGAGTGGAATTCATGAGTCCCTCAACTTTGACAAGATTCCCAATCCCTGCACTGGCCAAACAGCCCCACAGCATGATGGAACCACCACCATATTTTTCTGTAGGTAGCAGGTGTTTTTCTTAGAATGCTGTGTTCTTTTTCTCCAAGCATAACGCCCCTTGTTATGCCTAATTAACTTCATTTTAGTTTCCAAAATGAAGCTGGCTAGTCCAAATGTGCTTTAGCATACCTCAAGTGGTTCTGTTTGTGCTGTGAGCAGAGAAAAGGCTTCCTCTGCATCACTCTTGAATACAGCATCTCCTTGTGTAAAGTGCGCCGAATGGTTCAACGATGCACAGTGACTCCATCTGCAGCAAGATAATGTTGTAGGTATTTGGTGCTGGTCTGTGGGTTTACTCTGACTATTTTCACTATTCATCGCTTCTGTCTATCCAAGATTTTTCTTGGTCTGCCACTGAAAGCCTTAACTTGAACTGAGCCTGTGATCTTCCATTTCCTCAATATGTTCCTAACTGTGGAAACAGACAGCTGAAATCTCTGAGACAGCTTTCTGTATCCTCCCCTAAACCATGATGGTAAACAATCTTTGTCTTCAGGTCATTTGAGGGTTGTTTTGAGACCCCCATGTTGCTACTCTTCAGAGAAAATTAAAAGAGGAAGGAAACTTAAAATTTACTCCCTTAAATACTCTTTCTCATAACTGGATTCACCTGTGCATGTAGATCAGGGGTCACTGAGCTTACCAAGCCAATTTGAGTTCCAATAATTAGTTCTAAAGGTTTTGGAATCAATAAAATGACAACAGAGCCCAAATGTATGCACCTGCCTAATTTTATTTAAACAATTATTGCACACTTTGGGCCTGATTCACAAAGCAGTGCAAAGTGTTTGCACACCTGTGAAAAGCCCTTTATCACGCCTAAACTCAGTTTACAAAATTCCCGCGTGCAAAGTTTTGCACGTGCAATCGCGCGGCGCTCGGTGCAGTGCGCGCGATGTGCCCATTAAACCCTATGGGCGATGCGCGCGGAGTTGCGCGATTGTGCGCGCAAAACTTTGCGCGCGGGACTTTGCGCGCGATAAAGAGCATAAAACGGTGCTAACTCAGCAGTGCAAAGGTTATCACGCCTAAAGTCTTTTAGGCGTGATAACTGAGTTATCACCGCTTTGTGAATCAGGCCCTTTCTGTAAATCCAATAAACTTCATTTCTCAAACATCACTGTGTGTGTCTCCTATATGATATATAAAACTGACATTTTTTATCATAACAACCAACAAATTATACAGGAAAATCATGACGATTAACAAGGTTGCCCAAACTTTCGCACCCCACTGTATATGTGATTCTAGTGATGGGAAGAGACCATAACCATTCATGCTCACTTGTTTGTATGTACTGTTAATGGACATACCATAAGTGAAGTTAAGTGGCTGCTTTTATGGCTTTATCAATATTAAAGTGTTTAAAAGGTTACTTCACTATTCTAGTCCCGTTTTATTTTCATGCTGCACTCAGGATCCTGTTTGCCATCAGCCTCTTTCAGACCAGAAAGGCCCAGGATACTTTGAATGATTCATGACAGTTTACACCGTCCAAACATCTGGGGAGTCTGCAACTGTGTGGGGTAAAGTGACTGTGTTTATTGGCTACTGGCAGAGCCAGTTCTGTCGTGAAGCAAGGTGAACACTTGCATCAGGTGCAGAGATTACAGGGGCAGCATGTTTGTACTGTGTATTTACACTAACAGCATGCAGTCAGAGTAGGAGGAGAAGCAAGAGGAGAGCAAGCGAGGTGAAGAGGGCATCATTGGGGAAAATCAGCTTGTTGTGCTGTGTGAGGAGTCTGACAGTGAGTGAGAAGGGGGTAGGCAGGAGAGAAGCAGTGTTTCATTTGACTTGCACAGCAAAAGGGAGGAGGTGGAACTGCTGTTCTGACTGAGGAGGAATGGAGGACGGCCGACTGGCTAAGGGTGAGCAGTTTGTTTGTCACAGATTCGTAGCTAGCCAGTGTGGTATTGTGTTGAGCTGCAGCATGTCCTTTCTCAAGTTATTGAATATGCTCTCTTGCTGACTGAGAACATTAAGTGAAGCAGAGTAAACTGTCGGGAGGCTGTGTGATCATTTCAAATCGGTGGTGGTGGTGGTGGTGGGGGGGGGGGCACATCCTCATTCCCGACAAGTTTGCCTCAGGCAGCAAAAAGTCTGGCTACTAGATGCTTCTTTTGTCATACTTTTGGACTGAGCACCTTTGTGTGTTTCTGGAAGCTATTAAGATTTAAGTCCATTTTTTAAGCGCATTGTTGTTTCTAATTAAAGAATTGTTTACTGAAGACCATCCAAATACTTACATTTTTTGTTTTATTATTAGTTCCCATACAACCTGAAAGTAAAGAGAATTTGTTCAGTCATAGAGATATAACCAAGTGACCTTGCAGCAATACAATGAGAAGATAAACTTGTCTCTAGAGATGGTCAGTGAGGTGCAAATAATTCCTGCTTCCATGAAAATTGTATGAAGCTTACAAACAATCCAATCAAAGCTGACAGGAAGTGCATAGGCCCAGTTCTAAGTTGCATACAATTTGCATGCAAATCTTTGTTTGCATCTTATTAATAATTTTACAAATAGTGTGAGGTGCAAAAAGCTAAGCTTCCAAGACAAAAATACACAGCAAAACAACTGGGAGCACCAATACAGTGCAGTAAGAGTGGAATTTGAATAATTACCGTATTTTTCGGACTATAAGACGCTCCGGACTATAAGACGCACCTAGGTTTAGAGGACAAAAACCAAGGGAAAAAATATACCTGATGCATCCATGGTGCAGGGGCGTCTTATGGACCTTCCCTCCCCCAATTATTATGCCCCCCTTTATGTCTTTCTTGTACTTCTTGTGCCCCCCTGTGTTTACCTATGTCCCTCTGTGTCCTCAGTCCCCCTTGTGTCCTCACCCCCCCCCCTCCCCGTGTCCACTGATGTCTCCATGTCCTCTGTCCTGGTGTCCAATGCCCTGTGCTCTGTCCCCCTTCACCTGTCTGCTTGTCCACTGTTTCCTCCATGTCCAATGTTTTCTATCTCCATTGTCCCAGTGTTTGCTATCCCTGTGTCCCAGTGTCTGCATGCCCCCCTGTGCCCCAATGTCTGTCTGTCTCCCTATGTACCAGTGTCTGCGTGTCCCTGTGTCCCAGTATCTGCGTGTCTGCATGTACTCAATTTTCCAGGTGTCTGCGTGTCCTGGTCTGCATGTCTGGCGTCTTAAACACCTACACTACTTCATCAGCAGGCTGTCCCCGGTTTCCCAAATACATACCTGTCTTGCAGCTTTGATCATCACGGTCGCCCGGTACCGCCGTAGCTTGTATCAATCAGGAAGTCCAGAACGTCTTTGCAGAGAAATGCACCAATCTGGCAGGAGCGCTGGCCTCAACCGCCAAGCACGCTGCACACTGCTCGAGCGATGCACCTATCAGGTGGGGGGCTCTGTGATTGGCCCCAATGATGGAAAGATGGTCCCGCCCTCAATACCATCACTCGAGCAGTGCGCAGCGTGATTGGCAGTTGAGGCCAGCGCTCCCGCCGGAATGGTGCATTTCTCTGCAAAGACGTCCGGGACATCCTGATTGATACAAGCTACGGTGGTACCGGGGGACAGCGCGTTGATCAAAGCTGCAATACAGGTATATATTTGGGAAACCGGGGACAGCCTGTTGAATATGTGGCAGCTACTTGTATGTGCTTAAGACACTGGGGACACGCAAACACCAGGGACACAGAGTACATGCAAACACACCGACACTGCAACAAGGGGAAATGCAGACATGGGCAGGGATATGCAGACATAGCAGACATGGGGAGTCACAAGCACAGGTCCAAATATGTAGCAGGGAAAAAGTCAGTGCGTCTTATAGTATGAAAAATATGGTAATTAAATGAAAGTGAGATACCAACAAATCTGGGTTGTTAGCCTAGCAACCTCAGTACAGTACATGGAATTACGGTATTCTCTTCCAGACCGTCACTCTCCAAACACAACTGGATATATATGAGTGGATATCTATCCAAAAGGGGATCTCCTGAGAAGGCAAGATAACCTAGCTAAACACAGAAGGTGATCCAAAAAGTAAAGCTGGCCATACACTAGGCCGATTCCCGCCAGATCGACAGCAGATTCGATCACTGGGATCGAATCTGCTGTCACATCGTTCCCGCAACACGCCGAATTTCGATCCATTTCGTCCGATCCCGTCGATCGCTCCGTGCGGAAAATTACCGTCGATCGCCCGCGGGTAGGGAGCGCGTCGCTAGCGGCGTTCGAGTGCCCGACGACCGACGCAATAGAGCCCGCATACATTACCTGCTCCGCCGGCACGACGGCCCCGGTCACCGCTGCTCCGTCTCCGCTCTGGTCTGGTCTCCGGCATGCTTCACTTCTTCTAGCCCAGCAGGAAGTTTAAGCAGTAGAGGGCGCTCTACTGTTTAAACCTCCTGCTGGGCAGGAAGAAGTAAAGCATGCCGGACCTGGAGACCAGAGCGGAGACGGAGCAGCGGTGACCGGCCGGGGGCAGTCGCGCCGGCGGAGCAGGTAATGTATGCCGCGGGGGGAGGAGGAGGGGGGGGGGGGGGGCGGCAGCAGCAGCACCAGCACTAGCACCACCACCACAACAGATTGTGAACGGTTTCAGGCTGAAATCGGTTCACAATCTGTTTGCAGTAAAGGTAGCCATACGATCCCTCTCTGATCAGATTCGATCAGAGAGGGATCTATCTGTTGGTCGAATCTGATGGCAAATCGACCAGTGTATGGCTACCTTAAGTTTCCAGGCTCCAGCAGTGTGCACTGAACAGGATAGGGTCTGTACAAAACTCTCCATGTCAGCCTGAGTCTAAGTAGGCATAAAGTAAACAATCTTATCTATTTGCCATTAATACCTCACAATCCTTGCAAGATCCTTCTTGATCTGTCATCAGTGTTTGATACTGTTGACCACACCTTATTCCTAAAGACAATAAAGTCCCTTGCTCTCTCCTGGATATTTTCCTATCTCACTTGAAGGTCTTTCACAGTCTCTGAACAGATCTCATCTACCCAGCCTTTATCTGGTGGGGTACCTCAAGGCTCTGTCCTTGGCACCCTCTTTTTTTCCATCTACATGCATGATCTTGGCCACTAAATTCATTTGGGTTTCAATACCACTTGTATGCGGACGATACACAACTGTATCTCTCGGCCCCAGACCTTAACTCCCTCCCCACACGTGTTCCTGACTATTTTAATGCTATATACTCTATCATGATGTCTCGCTTCTTAAAACTTAATATGAGTAAACCAGAACTAATCATTTTCCCACCGTCTTTGTCCACTTCTCTGCCTGATCTAACAATAAATACCAACACCACCCCTATGACTTCATCTTTCTTCTCACTCTTCCTCTGCAGCTCCTCTATGTGACGCTCTTCTACCAATTAACCTAGAGGATCCAGTTCAAACTCTTAACTCTCTCTCCTGTGTACATTAGTTTCCAGATACCAACCCACCCGCACGTATACAAGATTTCACAGATGCTTCACCCCTACTCTGGAATTCTCTGCCACAATACATCTGGCACTCTCCAACCTTTGATACCTTTAAACATGCTTTAAAACTCACTTTTTCCATCAAGCATGTGCTCTACTGTAGGCCAGTTCACCTTTTCACCTCTAGCCAAGTTGTACTTCCTAATAGATAACCTAAAACACACTGCCTCTATCTATGAATATTGTACACAACCCCATATTGTATACTACCCCCTATACTCTCCCCCACCCCTGATTCCTTTAGATCACATGTGTCGAACTCCAGGCCTGGAGGGCCAGATCCATGCCAGTGTTTAGGATGGACTGAGAAAGAGAGGAATGTGTTCTACCTGATGGACCACACCTTTCCTGATTCAAACCCATCAATTCATTTGAGCTGTATCAAAAATGTGTGAGGATCTCGGCCCTCGTAGGACCGGTTTGACATAGCTGCTTTAGATTATAAACTTCTCACCCTTTTATGTCTTGGATTTTGTTACACATTTATGCATATTAATTCTGTCACTGTTATTACCAATGCTGTATTTTGTACCAACTCTGTATTTTGTATATTGGTATATACCATTGTCTATTATTTTATACCACATGTTTGTTTCTTACTTTGTACAGCACCACAGAATATGTTGGCACTTTATAAATCAATAATAATAATAGTCTACAGGATCAGAGTCTGAACAAGGCTTATTGGCATTAAGCTTACTATTTTTCGTTTAATTTAGCCAATAAAGGGCTTGATTCACAAAGCGGTGCTAACTGTAAGCACGCCTGTGAAAACCCCCTTAGCACGTCTAAACAAGCTTTTCGCGCATAAAACTTTACGCGCGCAAAACTTTACGCGCGTACTGCACAGAGCGCAGGGCGCTCCGCGCGAAGTGCCCATTAAAGCCTATGGGACTTAGCGCGCGTAAAACTTTGCGCGCGTAAAACTTTGCGCGCGATCTGATTGAGAAATCCGGTGCTAACCTACTTAGCACCCTGGTTAGTGCGTCTAAAGACTTTAGACGTGCTTAGTAGATTAGCACCGCTTTGTGAATCAAGCCCAAAGGGTATTATCCCAATTCAAACCTTCCTGTCTGTAAAAAACAAGAGGTAGTTTGCAGCTCAGCTAGCTGGCTGTATGGTTGATATTTAAACCAGTGGCAGTACGATTATTTCCGGATTTTAGGGTCATTTCAGACACTAAAATAAGGGAAAAAAATCATGCTGCCAGAATGCCTGCAGCAGCCCCAGCACTTAATCGCCTCCCCGGGCTCTACCACCTCCTGGGGGCTCAGTAATTCTGTAGCAATCTCACCAGAGTGATTCAGAGCCTCGGAGAACAGGAAGGAGAATGGCTACTGCCCTCTGGATCCCCCGGGAGGTGAGTAAAAATGCCCGCCACGCTGTATACTCTGCATTGAGCTCCCGGCGGCTAGCCTGAGCATAGCTCGGGCTTACCACCAGGGAGGTTAAAGAGTACCAGTAAAATTAAGGTTATTTTTTGGCCATGAAATGGTCATTAATCTTAAACCTTGCCCCCACTTGAAGCCTGCCAAGAAATCTGGAGCTCTTTGATCACCCCCACCTGTGCTGCTGTGGCCCATCCACAGCTTGGCAGCAGCCTATCAGGTCGTGGCAGCTAAACCGATGCAGGCCGTAGTAAAACTAGTTGGGGTGGTCACAGGGTTCCTGACTTTACAAAAGGCTGTGGGCAAAACCACCATGGTGTTTTCTTTCAATGGGGGTGGAGTTTACGACTAATGACCATTTTACATGGTATGTGTAAATTTTTACCCATTCAATTGCCGATCCCCTGCTAGAGGACAATAAAGAGAACCTTAACAATACATTCCATTTGGCTGGAGACACTCTAACTAAACATATTTAAAAATCTAGTAATTATCTAGTACTCTAATAACCTATACATTCTTGAAGTAAGAGGCTAAAAGAGGTTAACTTCAATCCCTGTTAGTGAGAAGATAAGACAGAAGATAAAAAGCATAAAAAAAATGTTACTAACATCCTTGCTATGCTGCATAGTTTTCTGTTGGTAGCCACGGAGTAACATCCCATGGAAACAGGGCTAGATTTGTACTTTTTACCACCCAAGGCCACTGTCAGCAGCCGTCCCCTTCAGTATAGATAGCCGGATGACGCTTCCCCCTTCCTCCAGTATAGGCAGCCTGTTGACCCTTCCTTCCAGCATTGGTAGCCAGATGACCCCCCCCCCTTCCTCCAGATCAGATAAGATTGATGATGACTCCCCTCCCTTCCCCCTACTTTAGGTATCCTGATGACCCTTCCTTCTAGTATAAAAAGCCATTTGACCCTCCCCCCTTTTGTATAGATAGCCTGATGACCCTCAGTCCCTCCAGTATAGGTAACCAAGTGACATTTCCCCCTAATATAGCCTGCTGCCAACCCGCCCTTGATCCTGTGGTGACCTAGGCCATGACCTATGTGGCCTTGGCTTAAATCCAGTCCTGCATGGAAAGGTACATGGCCTCCTTGGCTGGATGCTTCAAAACATTTTTTGAGGAAAGCACAGTCTTTCAAGTTTGCAAGAGAGACTACCCCCTCCTGTAGGTTTTGGAGTACACAGATAGAGAGACAGGTTGTCTCGGTGCGCTCTATTATTATTATTTTGTATTTATATAGTGTTGACATCTTTTACAGCGCTGTACAGAGTATATTGCTTTGTCTCTCATGAGGAGCTCACATTCTAAACCCTATGGGATGTATGTATCATGTAGTGTATGTAAACCCACACAGACACGGGGAGAACATATGAACACTGTGCAGATAGTGCCCTGGTGCTAACCACTATACCACCGCCCATATCTATCCCACATAGCGCCTGACTGGGGAGCCACCATAGACAGGATATTACATCTATAGCAGGACAGTGGGATTTATAATGTAATTCGGATACCCGCGATAGCTGGACCTCAAATTACTTCTCCCTCTGAGTTGCTATGACTCAGAGGAGGAATAGTCTTTAACGCCACCCAGAATTTCAGCAGCGTCAGGTTGAGCCATCATTTGGCTCATCCTGAGCCCAACTGACCAGGGGGTGTGCTTTATGGATAGAACCAAATTTGCCAAAGACCAGGAAATACCCATTTTTTAAAAGATTCTGTTTGCTGAGGCTTTTTGTTATGGGATGTAATGTGATATTAACCTATTTTGGTTCCTGGACGTAGTTTCTACGTCCAGGAACCATGCGCCCTGCCGCTCCCGCGGCCGATCGCGCGCGTGCACGCGCACTCTCGGCCGTGGATTCGGTAGCCAGGGAATCAATGTATCGGGCTACGGAGCCCGATCATTGATTCCTCTCCCCCGCTGAAAAAGCGACAGCTTCTCTCAGAAGCTGCGCCTTTTCTGGCCGTTTCCTTCCCGATGCGTCACTGTAAGCGTATGTTACGCTTAGAGTGACGTCATTTAAACAAACTCATGGCCGCCATCTTGTGGCCAAAAAGTAATACTACACCTGTAAAAAAAAATAATTTAAAATTAACACACATTTACATTATAAATCTATTGTTTACCTCCCACCCTCCCAAAACTACCCAAATAAAAGGTTTACAATAAAAAAAAAAAAACCATTACAATAAAAAAAAAAAAACATGTAAATATTTACCTAAGGGTCTAAACTTTTTAAATATCAATGTAAAGATGAAATATTTCTATATTTTTTTTATTTTAAACTTGTAAATAGTGATAGATGCAAAACGGAAAAAATGCACCTTTATTTCTAAATAAAATATTGTCGCCATACATTGTGATAGGGACATAATTTTAACAGTGTTATAACCGGGACATATGGGCAAATACAATACGTGAGTTTTAATTATGGAGGCATGTATTATTTTAAAACTATAATGGCTGAAAACTGAGAAATAATGATTTTTTTGTGTTTTTTCTTTCTTTCTCCCTGTTAAAATGCATTTACAGTAAAGTGGCTCTTAGCAAAATGTACCCCCCAAAGAAAGCCTAATTGGTGGCGGAAAAACAAGATATAGATCAGTGCATTGTGATAAGTAGTGATAAAGTTATAGGCTAATGAATGGGAGGTGAACATTTCTCACGTGAAAACGACGGAACCTGAATGGGTTAAAGATGAACTTAAAACTTTAACTTAGACACTAAATATAATGTAATTAATAAACTTGCTTACTTTTACAATATTCATGAATAATTGATATAGTCAATGATGTTCCACTGTAATATCTTAACTCATACTGATTTACATTCTAATGCCTAGTACACATCATACAATTTTCTGTTAGATTTTTCTGTTAAGATTTTTCTGTTAGATTTTTTTGTCAAGGTGCGTACATACGCACTACTATAAGGAACCACAGGGTTTGTCAGACCCTCCTGCTGGGTGGGTGTTCCAGCGACAGTAGAGCGTGTGTACAGTCTGTCGGCAGACTGATAACACTGTTTCTGACCGATCCGCTGAGCGGATCATTCAGAAACGGTGTTATCAGTCTGCCGACACAGACTGTACACACGCTCTACTAGCGGCGGAATGCCCGCCCAGCGAGAGGGTCTGACGGACCCGTTGTTCCTTATAGTAGTGCGTGTGTACGCACCTTGAAGTACTGGTAGACAGTGCTGCTCATCCGGATTCCGGATATCCCGCATAATCCAAACTATTTCAGCTATCTGCCCGGATTCGGATTCCGGATACCTGGGCCCAAATCTGTATAGCAAACCGCGGATATTTGGTCGCATACACGGATATCCGCGGATACCCTTCGGATATCCGAATCTGGATACAGTAACCATGGAGATGATGTCCATGACATCTTTGAGCCAATCAGAGGGCTCCCAGCCTAAGCCCAAGCAACCAATCACAGAGGGGAACCTTGGCCAGTCCCTCCTGTATATAAGGAGGGGGGCCATGATGAGAATCTCGTCCTTGCTTTGTGACTGCCACTGAGAGACAACTCCAGTGTGTTTGGCTAAGCAAGTGCATTATCACAGTGATAACCCAGCGTTTTTACACATAAACACCTTCACTACATTACTGTTATATTGTGTTGTAGTTAGCTAGTCTGTGTAATTTGTTAGTATCAGTCAGTCAGACTTTGAGCTGCAGCATCTGCCTGCTAGTTAGGTCCTGTGTCTGTGTGTGCTGTGCTATTAGCCTTAGCTAGCTAGTAGTTACAGTATAGGTAGGATTACTGTGTTATTGTGTAGTTACTGCAGTGCTATTAGTTGTTGGAGAGTAGTACAGCATGGCCTGTAACAACCAAGCGCAGCGCTGGAGTGGAGGGCCCCCATGATAGGAGCTAGCTTGGAAGTGTAGGGGTTAATGTAAAAGGGGGGGGGGGGGGTTGAGCTTAGCCTGTGTATTGCGGGGATCGAAGGGGTGGAGCGGAAGAGGAAGTGACGTCGGTGGGGAGAGGCCAGACGCACAGGGGGCATTGAGGAGAGAGGACGCGTTTTTCACCTCTCTCCTGCGGAAAGTGCGCCATGGCAGACCCGATCGAGGAGCTCATCCAGCGGGTAAGGAGCGAGGCAGAGGCCCGGGGGCCACAGTGGGTTGCCATACAGATGTCCGCGATGACAACCGGCGGACCAACAGCCCGCAGCAGCTCCCGGGCGACCCGACCACCAGATAGGCTGAGCCCGGCCGCGTCACCGCGCACCAACAGGCGGGCAGGGAGCCCCATACAATCACCGCCGGCTCCCTCTTCCAAGCGGCCATCCAAAAGGGGGAAGGGCCAGTCACACAAGGGGACAGAGAGACCGGGGTCATCAGGGGAGGCCGCACACCTTGTGCCACATGGAGGGACAGCAAGTAAGACTCCTCAGCCCGCGCCAGCGCCCCTCAGCAGCACAGCGCAATCATCACAGGCTGCCAACCAGAACAGGCCTCAGGATCCACCCGGGCAGGCTGCGGTCCATGCGGACACAGCTGGGCCCAGCCAGGCGCAGGCCAGACGCAACACAAAAACAGCAAAGCCCAAAGGAAAAGGTGGCAAGGCGGCCCAAAAAACGGCTGGAGCAAAACCTCAAGACAGCAGATCGGGCAGCCGAGGGAGTAGCGGCTCGCGCAACCAGAGCGTGCGGAGCCAGACACCACCGCCCAGCAGCAGATCTTCAAGCAGGCACAGTGGCGTGGCTACCCCAAGTTCTGCCAGTCATTCGGGACGTGGCACGGAATCGCCTAACGAGGAGGCTTCATCCCAATCGGAAGACGAGGGCGACAGAGGGGATCCAGGTCGATCCAGGGCTTCGGCTGGCCGGGACGGACGTCCGGCGCAGCCAGGTGAGACAAGCCTTACTTATTCACTTCCAGTTAATCGCAATGTTGGGGGTTTGGGCGGGTCGATAATAGCTCCACAGAGTGGGTTGGTAGTGGCCCAGCCTCAGAGCGACATCTCCATGTCGCCGGCTCTGTCGTTTATGAATACATTATTGTTGGGAATTAGGGATGCGCTTCAAGGTGGGGGAGCCAGTAATTTGGCATCCCCCACGACGGCCTGGGTTGCTCCGGCGGTCATAGCCCCGTCAACAGGGGCCAGCACCATGCTTCCCGCACAATTGGGGGCATCTTTGCCCCCGGTAGCAGTACCGGCTGCAGTCTCAGTGGTGGCAGCTAATACGTCAACGGGGCCCGCCGTGGCGGGCAGTAACGAAGTGGAGTCAGTGAGGTTGTCGGACTCGGCAAAGAGCGAGTTGTACCTTTGCCTCGAAGCCTCATTGGGTACGCACTTAAAGAAGGAGGTAAAAGAAAAAATTTGGAGGGGTGAATACGTAGAAATTTTTTCTTTATTGCAGCTTTCCAAGTTTAACCTTGACGGGGGAAAGCATGACGAGAATAAGAAGGAAGATGAGGAGCGCAGGCGATACAGGCTTATTCCGCGCACACACCAGAATTGGTCGCAAGTGTTCGCCATTTTGGCAAGCGTAATAGGGGAAAAACAACCCGAATGTTGTTCGGCGTTGTTTGGATATCAGGATAGCATAGCAGAAGCGCATAGATCATACGGAGGCAATTCTTGGCTCCGTTATGATGAGGAATTTCGCCAACGAAAAGCTGTACGCCCGGAGATTCGCTGGGATCATAAGGATGTTATTCTCTGGATGAAACTTATGATCCCGGCCAGTAAAGGATCTCAGTCCTTTCAAGGGGGGGCCAGCAACTACAGTAGTTCGGGGCAGCTGGCCCACAAGCGCCCAGGTGTATGCTGGAAATTTAATGACAGCACCTGTAAATTCGGCACTTCCTGCCGTTTTAAGCACGAATGTGCCCACTGCGGTGGTGGACATTCAGGGTCTCGTTGCTATAAGCAGAATAGGAGCAGGAGTGGAGAGCCTTCCGGAAAAAGGGAAGACCCCAGTGATGCTTCAAAGGATGGAGGGGCACCTAAATAGATACCCAGATACTGAGGCGGCGAAATTTTTACGTAAGGGGTTTGCAGAGGGGTTTCAGATTCCTAGTACGGGGGCCTTCCGTCCCTCCCCGCCCTTTCGAAATTTACAATCGGCAACCGCCCATCCAGAAGTTGTGTCCGCAAAATTGGATAAGGAAGTGAGGCTTGGCCGGATGTCCGGGCCGTTCATTGTTCCTCCGTTAGAGGATTTGATAGTCTCCCCGTTAGGTATTGTGCCAAAAAAGGAGCACGGGTCCTTTCGCCTTATCCACCACTTGTCTCATCCCAGGGGTAGGTCCGTTAATGATGGTATTGACCCTGGGGATGCGGCAGTAGCCTACACGTCATTTGACGTGGCGGTGAGGTGGGTCAGGCGCCTGGGTCAGGGTGCCCTACTGGCAAAGACCGATGTAGAGTCAGCCTTCCGTTTGCTTCCAGTTCACAAAGACAGTTTCCATCTTTTGGGCTGTTTTTGGAATAATAAATATTACATAGATTGCTGTTTGCCCATGGGCTGTTCCATCTCCTGCTCCTATTTCGAACAATTTAGTTCATTTGTAGAATGGGTGGTAAAGGAGGAGTCCGGGTGTAGTTCAGTCATACACTACCTGGACGACTTCCTTTTTATGGGCAAGGGTGACTCTTCCACATGCGAGTACCTGTTGGCGACTATGCGTCAGATTTGCGCAAGCTTTGGAATTCCTTTAGCGGAGGAAAAAACGGAAGGGCCCCAGACTGAAATTAAATTTTTAGGCATTACAATAGATTCCATAGCAATGGAATGTCGGTTGCCGCCAGACAAGATTGAGGATTTGCAAGGGGCCATTGCAGTAGCATTGTCGCAGAGAAAGATCTTGCTGCGCACGCTGCAGTCGCTGCTTGGGAAACTCAATTTTGCCTGCAGAATTATCCCGATGGGCCGAATCCTCTGTAGAAAGTTAGCCTTGGCAACCGCCGGGGTTTCTTCCCCACACCATCGGGTGCGCCTTCGTAGGGAACACAAAGATGACCTGCGCATGTGGCAGGCCTTTCTTTCCGAGTATAACGGCCGGTCGGTATGGTTGGACGAGACCATCCAGAATCACGATCTGGAACTCTTTACCGACGCATCGGGTGCTCACGGTTACGGGGCGTTCTTCGCGGGAGATTGGAGTGCAGCGGAATGGCCGGAGGATTGGAAACAGGCAGGGTTCACGCGGAATCTGTTACTCCTTGAGTTGTTCCCAATAGTGGTATCGGTTTCAATTTGGGGTCCTCGCTTGTCTAACAAGCGAATAAAATTTAACTGTGATAATTTGGGGGTGGTCATGGCTATCAACCAGGTGTCAGCATCTTCGCCACCGGTGATCCGGCTGTTGCGACATTTGGTTTTGCTATGCTTACGGCAAAATATGTTTATATATGCGGCCCATCTGCCTGGAACCGAGAATGACGTAGCAGATGCGCTTTCTCGATTTCAGTGGCAACGGTTCAGGAGTCTCGTCCCTGGAGCAGCGCAATCCGGAATTCGTTGCCCACAGGAATTATGGGAGATCCCCTTTACAAGATAGAGGACTGGATGTCGCAGGCCTTGGCTGATGGAACTTGGTCATATTACTCGTCAGTGTGGGAGCAGTGGGATAAGCTGTCGGCTCAGGAGGGCTGGTCATCGCCAGGGGCAGACAAGTTGTGTCAGCTTCTTCACTTTATGGTAGAGAATGGCACGGCGGGGGTATCACCCCCGGCTATGGCCAAGAAGATGACCGCGCTGGCGTTTTTGTTTAAAATAAGGGGGGACATTACCAAAGATTTCAGAGTAAAACTTGCGCTGCGGGGTTTTCGAAAAAACCCGGTGAGGAGAGACACTCGTCGTCCTATCACATTCGAACTCCTCACTACCCTTGTTTTAGTATTACCGGATATTTGCAGCTCAGAATTTGAAGCGATATTGTTTAAAGCAGCTTTTGTGCTAGCCTTCTTTGGGGCCTTTCGCATTAGCGAATCGGTTAGTCCTAACAAAGTGACAGCGACAGGGATATTGGAGAAAGAGGTTGTGGTGTTAGAAAGATCGGTAGAGATTTTTCTACGCCGGTCAAAAACCGATCAGGTAGGGAAGGGGAGGGTGATCACTTTGCAGAGTATAGCGGGGTCCCCTATTTGCCCGGTAAGAGCACTGGCTCAGTTCGCGGTGGTGCGCCCAAATCTTTGCACATCATTCCTTTGTCATTTGGATGGGGCCCCCCTGACTAAATTTCAATTTGTAGCAGTGCTGCGAAAAGGCCTGAAGAGGGTGGGGGTTTCCCTGTTAGAATTTGCATCACACTCCTTTCGCATAGGAGCTGCGACGGAAGCGGCCAGATTTCGTTCATACGTTCGACCCCACCTAGTTTAAATGTGTTTAATTGACGGTTGGTTTTTGGTTTTGGTGTTCTTTTCTTTTATTTTATTTTGCAGATGGCCCCCCGCTTCTCGTTTGGATCATAGGACATTCATACGTGGCACGAGGTGCCAGGAGAGCGCGAGCACGACCGGAAGGGAGACAGTTGGGCTTCCCTAGATCCCAGGCTTGTATCAGGTGGATTGGTGTGCCGGGAATGACGTGGCCCAGAGTCCTCCCGGAGTTTCGCCAGTTTGTAAGCTGGGATAAAGCGCCGGATGTATTAGTTCTCCATGCGGGGGGCAACGATTTGGCCTCTCGCACTACGAGGCAAATCATCAAGGAAATTAAAGGTGATTTCTTAACGATTAGGTCCGAATTCCCGGCCACGGTTATAGTATGGTCTGAGGTCATAGCCAGAAATAGTTGGAGGTTCGCCAGGTCGGTTGACCGCGTCAACAGGGCTAGAAAAAAACTTAATAGGGAAATCTCTCGTTTTGTTATTAACAACGGGGGGGGGGGGGGGGGTGGTGGCAGTTCGCCACTTGGACTTGGAGTCCGACACTGGGTCATTTTTGAATAAGGATGGGGTTCACCTCAATGAGATTGGGATTGATTTATGGACCCTGGCCTTGAGTGATGGGATTCAGAGGGCCCTACAGATTTGGGCCTCACGGGCGTAAGGTTTTACGCCTGTGGGGTTTGGCAGGGTGTAGGGCTCCGGAAATGGTTACAATTTAGGATGGTGGGACAATAAAAATTCCTCCCATCTCGGTTTGAAGGTAACGAAGGGTGTCTTCTAAGAAAAGGGTGATAAGGCATGCAGCTGTCCCTGAGCCGGTTTACGCGGCGGGGGCCGGCAGATTGCAGGCTGCATGCCAATATGGTCTTCCCGGAGCTCTTCCCCTAATTTGTTTGTACAGTATTGTTGTACAATAAGAATTATAGTTTTATACAACAGATTTATGTTAATAAGAAAGAAGGGCTGCTTTGGCCTTAATAAAATATTAATCCAACGTTAAGAAGCAGTCCGTGTTTTTGTTATTTAGTGTATAAGGGGTTATTATTATTGGGGTCACTTTTGCTAAGCTATGCACTATCATGTGTTAGCTACTACAGATTATTGCAGTGCTGCTGACTGAGCAGTGAGCAGTGTCAGTGTGTCTTGTTCTACTCTGCTGTCTGTCACACTGTGCTGATTCAAAGTCCAAGCCCCATATTAATAAAGTACAAGTACCCCACACATCATCTGTGACATCACATATCTTGTACTATGTCTGGCACTGGCAGCCGGGGGAGGGTCAGCAAGGCCAAGAGGAGAGGGAGCACCATTGCGGCCTCCGTCAGTAGTTCTGCCGCATCAGTCTCCATTACGTCGCTACCCACTGGCCATCCAGCTGTTAGGGGGAGTCACGCTGCAGAGACGCAGCAGCGTGTAGCGGCCATTTTCAAGCAGGGTCAGCGGTGCAAATTGGAGGAGAAAGACACCGTGCCTGTGATGCAGCTGATAGTGGATGACGAGCAGGCCACCACCAGCCCTACAAAACACATTCTGGATGTAATGGGCTTTGTGGAAGAGTCTGAGATGGTGACAGTAATTGTTGGGGGGGGGGGATCCTTCATCCATGATGTGTCAGCAGAAGAGGAGTTTGGGGCGGGCTCATCATCCCAGCAGTTGTTCGAGGAGGGGGAGTTTGATGTTGATGATGACGAGATGAAGGACCAGGGCTACCATCTACAGCATGCCCCCCAACCGTCCCGGATTGATCGGGATTCTCCCGATTTGGGGGGGCTCTCCCGCTATCCCGGGAAGCCCCCCTTAAGTCCCGGCCGGCTGGGGAGAGAAGAGATAACAGAAATGATCGAGGCGCCAGCCGCGCTAATAAGGGATGCGGGAGCCGGCTTTATTGCTCCCTCCCTTCCTCTGAATGCCCCCACCTGCTGTGAATGTGTCCCCCCCCTGTAGGCAGTGTGTGCGGAGCAGAGCAGTAGGTCTTCTTACCGCAATCCATGCGCACCGGCAACTAGTCTCCTGCTTCCTGTTTACCATGACGTCACAGGAAGCAGGAGACTAGTTGCTGGTGCGCATGGATTCCGGTAAGAAGACCTACTGCTCTGCTCTGCTCTGCTCCGCACACACTGCCTACGGGGGGGGGGGGGGGGAGGGGACACACACACATTCACAGCAGGTGGGGGCATTCAGAGGAAGGGAGGGAGCAATAAAGCCGGCTGCCGCATCCCTTATTAGCGCGGCTGGCGCCTCGATCATTTCTGTCATCTCTTCTTTGTTCTCTGCCCAGGGCAATCTCCTCCCCCACACAGGGGCACCTTCCTCCTCACCCACGGGCATTCTCCCCCCCCCCTCCATTGACGACCCCCCTAACCACCAGCACCCTCCTCCCCACCCACTAGCAACCTCCTCCCCACCCACTGGCACCCTCCCCACCCACTGGCACCCTCTTTGCTGACTGGCACCCTCCTCCTACCCACTGACACCCTCCTCCCCACCCATTAGCACCCTCCTCCCCACCCACTGGCACCCTCCTCCCCACCAACTGGCACCCTCTTCTTTGCTGACTGGCACCCTCCTCCCCACCCAGTGTCACCCTCCTCCTACCCACTGGCACCTTTCTCCCCCACCCAGTGGCACCCTCCTTTCCACCCACTGGCACCCTCCTCCCCACCCAGTGTCACCCTTCTCCTACCCACTGACACCCTCCTCCTACCCACTGGCACCCTCCTCCCCACCCAGTGTCACTCTCCTTTCCAACCACAGGTACCCTCCTCCTACCCACTGGCACCCTCCTCCCCACCCAGTTTCACCCTCCTCCCTGCTCACTGGCACCCTCCTCTCTGCCCACTGACACCCTCCACTTTCCACTAACACCCTCCTCCTACCCACTGGCACCTTCCTCTCCCACCCACTGGCACCCCCCTTTCCACCCAGTGTCTCCCTCTCCCACCCACTGGCACCCTCCTCCGTAAACTAATTCCTCCCATTGTCACCCTCCTGCAAAAGCAGGGGTGTGGCTTAAGGCCACACAGGGGGCGTGGCTTAAGTGTCCCTCTTTCACATCTTCAAATGTTGGGAGGTATGATCTACAGGAGGGAGATCATGTCAGCTCTGACTCTGAGGAAGAGGATGATTCAGTGGGTCTGGCATGGAGGATCAGCATTGCAGGGATTGGCAGGAGCAGCAGTGGGCATGGAATGCGTGACCCACAGCCTGCTGCTTCATCTGCCACTACTACCACCAGCTGCACCACTCAACCCCAGGCCCCAACCACCACTGGGAGAAAATCTGCAGCAGCATCCCATTCTGGGCGACGGAAAAGGGCAGGACAAATTGCAATCCCCAATATGGCAGTTTTTTTCATCTGCCCTCACTGAAAAGCAAGTTTGTGACTTGTAATGTGTGTGCCATGTGAAGATGAGCAGAGGGTCTAACCCCTCCACTTATGGCACCTCCAGCTTCATAAATCATCTGGCCAATAAGCACAAACCTGAGCATGAGGAATTCAAGAGGCTGAAGAAAGCTGGCGCTGGCTCTTGCAGTGGTCAGAGCACCATAACCCCCGTTTGCCACTCCTGCCAACACTGAGGCCTGTTCAGGCAGCCAGTCCTCCTCAGTGGTCTCCTCGGCTTCCCGTGCAAGCCCAAAACGCCCCACCACCACCAGACCCTGCTGAGTGAGTTGTTCGTGGTCAGGGCTCAGCCTCCCGGCAGCCGTCGCTTACACCAGCTGTACGGCTTGCTTACACGGGCCATGTCCTCCCAGCTCCTCCCGTGTGCAGGAGGGGAGCCAGATGTGTGCGCTCCTGCAGTGCGCAGCGTCGGATTGGCCAATCCCCAGCCGGCCCTACTTTGCACGCACGGCCATCCCAGCACTGCACCAGTTTGTGAAGGCCAACGTGGAACGTGGGCTTGACCATGCAGTGGGTGCACGCGTCCATGTGACCATGGACTCGTGGTCAAGCCGGTTTGGGACAGGCCGGTACCTCTCTTTCACCGCGCACTGGGTCAGTTTGGTGGAAGGGGGTGAGGAGGGGACAGCAGCATCATCACCCCAGTGGGTGGTGCCACCCCGCAGCAGGGTCAGGGGAAGTGCAGCAGGTTCCAGCTCTCATCCGGTTCCATCCTCCGGCAAACACCCCGCCTCAGCAGCAGAGTGAAGGCACGCCACTGCCAAGCGCTGCTGCAGATGGTCACCCTGGGGAAGAACAAACTAACGGCAGACCACGTCCTGGCCAAACTCCGAGAGCAGGAAAGGAGTTGGCTGACCCCCAGAGGCCTGAAAATCGGAGAGGTGGTGGCCGACAATGGGGCCAACCTGGTTGCTGCCATCAGGGCCGGCCTTAGGTTTCACAGCGCCCTGAGCGAAACCTGATTTTTGTGCCGCCCCTTCATCCTCTTCCCATGCGTGCGCGCACACACGCATGCACACACACACAGGCCCATATGCAATTCACCTTTTCTCCTGAGATATCTCCTAGCACAGTGGTTCCCAACCTTTTTGACGTTGTGACGCATCACGCTAAATGCTCAGATCTCCGTGACACGTCACATATGTATAATAGAAAAAATACTATTAATAACCATGAATGGATGGAAAGAGTGCATTATCCTGAATACACTTAAAAATGAAGGCTTGAACCTTTCAGGAATATTAATAAAAACAATCAGTGGGACAGTTAGCCACTCCCCTCCCCCACAAATTAAGAATGATAGCACAGCACCGACAATTTGCACCACGCATTATAGCCGCAGTGCGCCCCCCCCCCCCCCCCAAAAAAAAAAACCGCCCTCAGACTCAGTATAGGTAGGTAGCCAGGTATAGGTGCCCCCAGTATAGGATCTCATGTTTAGGTGCCCTCAATATAGGTTGCCAATATAGGGTGCCCCCAGTATAGGAAGTCAGTTGAAGGTCTCCCCCCATAGGTAGCCAGGCGTAGGTGCCTCCAGTAAAGGTTGCCAGCTATAGGTGACCCCAGTATAGGAAGTCAGGTGTAGGTGCCCTCGGTATAGGCAGCCATCCACCGGGGAGACCTCACCCACATCCCCTGTCTGGCCCATGTCCTGAACCTGGTGGTGCAGAAATTCATGCGCACCTACCAGGGGATGGACACTCTTTTGGGAGTGGCAAGGAAAACCGTGGGTCATTATTGCCACTCGGGTGGTGCCACAGCATCCCTGGAAGCCGTGCAGCTGTAGCTGAACCTCCCACGGCACTGGCTCATCATAGACGTTCCAACACGCTGGAATTACACCCTGGCCATGCTGGAGTGTCTGGTGGAACAGAGGCAGGTTGTCAACCACTACCTGGCCAAAGCCACCATGGAGGCCAAATTGTCCGGGACCGGCACCACCCACCTCCCACACATCATCCGCCCTGCTGAGTGGGGAAAAATGCAGTTGGTGTGCTTGGTGCTGGCACCCTTCCTAGAGGCCACCAACATGGTCAGCCTGGACTGTGCGTCGCTGTGTGAGTGGGTGACCATGGTGTGCATGCTGGACAAGGCCCTCCATGCTCTGCAGGAAGTGGGAGAGGCAGCATTGATCCAGCAGGAGCAGCAGCCACCTGCACAGTCCACCTCTGTGCGGCAGGAGGAGGAGGTTGAGGACTTGGAGGTCCCTGACCTTGAAGAAAAGGGGGCACAGCGGAGTGCAGCTGCAGTGGTGCGGGGGTGGAGAGAGCAGGAGGAGGATCAGGAATCAGAGGACGAGGACAGCACTGTCAGCGGTGCAGATGCAGAAGATGATGTGTCAGCAAAGATGGCATCCCTCTTCCGCATGGCAGCGCACATGCTGCAGTGCCTGCGCAGTGACCCAAGGGTGAAGCAGATGCGTGCTTGCGAGGACATCTGGATCACCCTGATGCTAGACCCACGGCTGAAGGGGAAGCTGGCTCAGTTCCTGTCTGTAGGAGGAGACCCTGTGCGCCGAATGAGGGACTTGCAGTGGATTCTGGTTCGGCGCTTGGAGGAAGCCTTCCCCCAGACTCCCACCCCCCCTGCTGTCACAGTCCAGCAAGCACAGCAGCAGGTGCCTGCATCCAGCAGCAGCAGGCGCCCAACAAACCTGCTGTCTCTGACAAAGGCGCTTTACACCATGTCAGTACCGCTGCCTACAGAGGAGGTGCCTGCAGCAGCATCAGGCTCTCAAAGCCAGAACCAGCACCTGACCTGGATGGTGGCCGACTACATGGGGTCCTACAGCAGGCTTGACACCAACACCCCTGTGGAACCCTTGGATTACGGGTTCAAGCACCTGGATATCTGGAGCGAGCTGGCGCAGTACGTCCTGGAAGTGCTGTCCTGCCCGCCTTCCAGCGTGCTGTCAGAAAGGTGCTTCAGTGCGGCCGGTGGCGTGGTCACCGAGAAGCACTCCTGTCTGTCCCCCCAGTCTGTGGACAGACTGACTTTTCTGAAAAGGAACCAGGCTTGGGTGGAAGGTGAGTTCCTGGCCCCTGTTGTTTGCAAGAGGGGGAAATGAAGTGGCTGAGTGGGAATCACTATGCCTGCCTTACCACCTTTAATACCTTCACACAAGCTCTCAAGACTCACCCTTTCATGCTCACATACCCCCTAAACCAGCACCATAATATCTTCTGTTAGACACCCTCTCAACAGATACACCTATTGTCTCCACCCCCACCCTTTAGATTGTAAGCCTCTGGCAGGGCCCTCCTCCCTAGTGTTTCCAGCTTGATTATGCAATCTTACTGACAATCACCCCTCTTGTGGACTAGAACAGTCTCTATTTTGACCTATGACACTGTATTATCAAATCATTTGCATGATCTTGTTTTGTTGTAAGTTTCCTGTATGTCCTACCTTGTATGTTAACCCTTTTATCTATTGTGCAGCGCTGCGTAATATGTTGGCGCTATATAAATACAATAAATAATAATAATAATAATACCACCACCCTTTACCACCACAACCTCATGACTCCATCTTCATTGATGAGCCAGGTTCAAATTTTTTTTTTACAGCCGTGGTACTACCAACACTAGGATCCATAGTGATTATCTGAACACAAGTGCTGTGTAATTTTTTGGGAGGTGTCTGTGCTGTCCAAGTTGTGAGGAGGCCCCAACTGCGGCAGTACGACCGCTTCCTGGAACCTCTCCTTTGTAATGTTTTACCTGTGCCGTGGTACCAACATTAGGTGCCATAGTGATTATCTGAACACAATTGCTGTGTAATTTTTTTGGAGGTGTCTGTCCTGTCCAAGTTGTGGGGAGGTCCCAATTGCGGCAGTACGACCGCTTCCTGGAACCTCTCCTTTGTAATGTTTAACTTGTGCCGTGGTACCCATGGTGATTATCTTAACACAATTGCTGTGTAATTTTTTGCAGGTGTCTGGGCTAATAACTGTTCTGTCCCATTTGTGCGGTTGGACTTTGGACACAATGTGGGCTGCACAACCGCTGTCTGAAACCTAGTCCTGATATTAATTGACAGCCTTTTTTTTGGGGGGGGGGGGGGAGGGAGGGATTTTAAGTCCCCACATCATCATTTAGTGTTTCCCTTTAAAAATGCATGATGCTACATGCCTCATTTACCCTAAAAAAACGATTTAGAAGCAATTTAAAGGCCACTTCCGGTTTTCTATCCGCATATCCGAATTCGCCGGATACTGAGGTCGGATATCGGATTCGGATTGGAAAATTTTGAACTCAGATATCCGACCCGGATCGGATATTGGGGTATCCGGATCCGAATCGGATTTTGAAAAGGGTTATCCGAGCAGCACTGCTGGTAGAGACTGGCCATTATCTCTGGTTCATTGTCTTCTGGTTATCTCCTGCTGAGTAGAACAATGCCCAATTGCCAGGCAGATAGATGGTTAGATAATTTCCAACATGTTGGAAATTATCTATCTGGCAGGTAAATCTTATGGTGGCCATACATGGTGTCACAGGAGCCCTCAGTGGCTGACCGCACTTAGCCTTCTAAACGGTGCCAGCGCACAGATCGTGCGAACTCTGGTCGCAGTCAATGCGCAGGAACCGTTAAGAATTAGCCGCAGACAACTCAGAAGGGAGCCTGTGAGACACGGGTGATTACAACGTCACCTACTGGTTCAGAGTAAACTGCCACCACCGCGGTTACTATGGGACCGTGGGGCCCACTAACTGACTGACTAATCCTGCGAATAAAACGGTTAAACACACGATATTCTGTCTAGCCAACAACAAACAAACAGTAGCGTATCTTCAGAGACCCGGGATCATTTCTGTGTGTGCTGATAAGCAGGGTAGCGGAAAGTGAATGACTTGGAGAAAGTCGTTTATTCACGCAATATAAATAATTAATATATACAGACAATTATGAAAATCAACAATTATGAAAACAGCAATAGCCAGTATGAAAAATAAAAGAAGGGAGAAAATTACTTAGTTCCTGGAAAGATGTCCTTATTGTGGGAAGAATCATAAAGTCCTTGGTTTCAAAGTCCAGAGTTCAGACCAGGTGGATACCAGCATATCCTCAAGCTGGCATCTGATGAGTGCAAGATGGTTCAGTGTGGAGGACGCAGCCCGCCTGCTGGCTCTGTGCTTTTGATGAAGCTGGTTTGGGGGTGTGGCAATGCAGGGCCCCCTCTGAGCTACCAGCAAATGACAGTTCATTCCCTCTGAGAGATTTTAGAGCTAAACTTATGAATTGCTGTAACTCCTGAACCATACACGTTACATTTAGGGGGGTAACAGCTTCATACTTGGAGGAAAATACAGATTAATATGATACCTGACATGGCTAGTGCATCAGATCAGGGTCCTGAGTAGATTCATACCTGGGTGGTAGGGGCCCCGGGCCCCTCTCGACTGGTATCAAGAGATCCAGCATGACCCTACGGATCCAATGATACCGTTCTCATAACCACCCTATTTATTGTATTCTGTAAATGGGCAAAAGATTATATTGTACATTCATTTCTTCCTGCTAAGGCCGGAGTCAGCCTGACTGGAGTCCAGCTGTGTCTGCTTCTTGTCTATGAAAAGGCCCTGTTGGCTCCTTCAATTAACATCTGAATGCGAAATCTGCTTAGACAACTTTGAGTTTACACCTCTGGCTTGATCAGCAGTCACAGGGCCAGTCTTCCTGCCAGCTGCTTGTCACCTTATACCTGATGGATGGGCCATCAGCACAGCTTGAAGCCAGGGACTCTCTGGGCCCAGGCTCATTAGCATATCAAAAGAGCCATCCTGCAGTTAAGGTGATGCTATTCCTCTGCTAAGAAGGGACTGCAGACCTCCTACACAATAAATCCAGATTCTATCGATTTGAAGCGCAATCGACGCAGAGAATCGAGTGCGATCGCTTTTCTTCACGGGCGGTTCCAGGACGCGCCTGCGTCCCCGCAATCGTCCGTGACAGCCCCCCCCCTTGTCCGTGGCTTAGCCACTCATCCGCAAGATGTGTGGCGGCGCCGCTAACCTGGCTGACGGGTCTCGAGTTGCCGGTACGGCGGGAAAACCTATTGGAGCCTGTGGCTCGGTTCCCCTGGACCGGTCGCGGTCGGCTACCCTCAGGGTTGACCCAACATGGACCGTTCTGGACAGGGCGTTTGCGCCACTGCAGTCGGACGTGGTGTCTGCCGGGACTGCGGACAACGGGCAGTGGGTTGGTTAGGTCAACAGCCAGCCCACGCAGGGTTCCCCTGCTGAGTGGCTGTGGACCTAAGGGAACCCCGCGGGAATCCCTGGACCTTCCCAGCTCCTGACAGACGGCACATGCCCTGCAGTAGTTGGCTACATCCCTGTTCATCCGGGGCCAATAAAACTGTTTCCGAATACCGGCGAGTGTCTTGCGGACACCCGAGTGCCCGGTCAGAGGATTACCATGTGCGGATTTCAGCACATGTCCCCTAAACGCACTCGGGACCACAAGCCACTTGGTATCCGCGTGGGATCTACCTGTAGGGGGCTGTACAGACTCACTGTACAGTCTCCCACCTTCCCAGTACACCTTGAAAGCGGCCCCGTCTGCGAGGGGCTCAGCGGCTTGCTGCCTGAGCACCTCCAGGCTTGGGTCACTTTGTAGTGCGGCTGAGAATATGGCGCTGTCAGTTTCAGCCAACTGGCTCATGTCACACGAGGCCAGCGGCTGAAAGGTCTCATCCCTGTGGTCAGAGGAGGGGGAGGAGGCCGGAACCCCCTCCACCTGTCCTGAGCTCGGGTTCTGAGCAGTGCAGCTACGCGGTACTGCTAGCACCGGTACACTGTCAGAATGGCACAGACGGACATTACTCAAATCATCATTGCATGCAGTAATGACATTGACAGGTATAGACATTTTTTCATTACAGACAGGTTGTACAGTAAACTCAGGTACAGTTACAGCATCATCACAACAGACAGTCTGTACATCAAACTCAGGTGCCTTTGAAGCAGGCACTATTGAACCTGGTACCCTTGAACTGGGCACATTCAACCCACCTCCCCCTGGTGCTCCCCCAAGTGTATAAAGTACCTGGTGGTGGGTGGAGAGTCCGTCTCCTTCCGTGAGCGACAAGGCGGTCGTGGCAGGTTCATAGTAGGACACAAGCTTGCCCAAATCAGTCCCTAGCAACACAGGGACTGGGAGATCCTTCATAACCCCAACAACCCTTTTGTGGACCCCTCCCACTCCCCAATCCAGCTTCACTCTTGCGTGGGCTATGTGGAAAAGGGTGCCCTCTACTCCAGTAAGGGCAAGGGATCGGCTGGAGCTGATGCTCTCCTTTGGCACAAGATGTGAGTGAACTAACGTGATGTCAGCTCCGGTGTCTCGAAATCCGGTGACAACTTTGCCGTTCACTCTAACAAGTTGCTGCTGGTCGGTTCGGTCGCGGATTTCCTTTCCGCGGGCAAACAGGACAAAATCTGATGATCCAGGCTGTGGTTCGCTGGCGGGTTGCCTCTGCTGTGGGTGAGGTGCAGGTGATGCAGATGATCCAGGTGCTGGTGGGGTCTGTCTCCGCTCCGGACAGTCGAATTTCATGTGTCCGGGCTGGCGGCAGTAGTGACAGGTGACCTCTCCAGGCGCTGCAGGCCTGGGTGCAGCAGCTGCGCTGGGTGGCCTCTGTGGCGGACGGCTCACAGGGGCAGGAGGGTCTGCCGAGGTATTGGGCTGACCTCCTCTCCAGCTGGATGGGACAGTTCTGCGGGTATCAGCCACCCGGGTAGTTGCAAAAGTCTCAGCAAGGTCTGCAGCGACAGTTGCTGAAGTCGGCTTGCGTTCTAACACAAATTGTCGTACATCAGCAGGGCAAATGTTCAGAAATTGCTCGAGGACTATCAAGTCCTCCAGGACGCCATAAGACCCTTTGGTGAGGCCTAGAGTCCACTGACGGAGTGTGGTGAGCAAGCTACTGACCACATCTCGGTACGAATCAGAAGACTTTTTCTGCCAGGCCCTGAACTTTTTGCGATAGGCTTCTGGCGTCAGCTGGTACTTAGTAATGATAGCGTCTTTTATAGCAGCATAATCATTATCCTTCTCCGCAGGCAATTCTGCGAAGGCATCAAGCGCTTTGTGGCGCAGCAAAGGTGTCAGATGTCTGGCCCACTGGTCTTGGGACAGACGATACTGACGGCAGGCTTTTTCAAAAGACCGCAAAAACAAGTCAATGTCTGTGTCTTTTTCAATATTAGCAAACTTAAATTTTGCACTTACGGGTGTTGCAGCTCCTTCAGCAGGGAGGCTGGGCGGTGAACTCCGGCTGGCCTGTTGAACCTTTGCCATGTTGAGCTCATGCTGTCGTTGGCGCTCCCGCTCAGCGGCATCCCTCTCTGCGTGGCGTTCAGCAGCAGCAGCTTGCCGCTCCCGTTCCTCTCGTGCTTCCATGTACTGCATGTACTTGTCCAGGTCAGTCTCCATCAGCTTTTGTAATGCCTGCTGCATTACCGGGTCAGCACCCATGGACAGTCCAGTACTGGCCAGTTCCGGGCGAGTAATGTCAGAAACTCTGGGATTGGGGTCCATACTGACAGTCTCTGGCGTAACTGTTGCAACAGGGCCCGCAGGATGCTCAACCTCTGTACGCCTAAGATCTTCAGCCTCTGGTTCCCCTTGATTGTCAGATGGGCTGGTATCCACCTCAGCGGACACTCCCGGCTCCCGCAGTTGCTGGGCATCCCATCTGGACAAGTCTGCTATCAGGTCCCGTTTTGTCTTGCGGAGGATGCCAATGCCCCTCTCTTCGCAAAGATTTTCCAGGTCTGCTAGGCACATGTTCTGGTAGTTCCCGGACATTTCCATGCCCAATAAAATAAAACTTTGGGGAAGGGGTACTGGCTACACAGTCTCTCTGTATATATAAAAAATATATTGCCTTCCAGCTACACCAACGAATTAGTTCGTTTCTCGATAGCGCTAGCGCTATCGCAGATACTTTCAGCACAACACAGATCCAACCGCTGCCTAACACTGTCACAGGAGCCCTCAGTGGCTGACCGCACTTAGCCTTCTAAACGGTGCCAGCGCACAGATCGTGCGAACTCTGGTCGCAGTCAATGCGCAGGAACCGTTAAGAATTAGCCGCAGACAACTCAGAAGGGAGCCTGTGAGACACGGGTGATTACAACGTCACCTACTGGTTCAGAGTAAACTGCCACCACCGCGGTTACTATGGGACCGTGGGGCCCACTAACTGACTGACTAATCCTGCGAATAAAACGGTTAAACACACGATATTCTGTCTAGCCAACAACAAACAAACAGTAGCGTATCTTCAGAGACCCGGGATCATTTCTGTGTGTGCTGATAAGCAGGGTAGCGGAAAGTGAATGACTTGGAGAAAGTCGTTTATTCACGCAATATAAATAATTAATATATACAGACAATTATGAAAATCAACAATTATGAAAACAGCAATAGCCAGTATGAAAAATAAAAGAAGGGAGAAAATTACTTAGTTCCTGGAAAGATGTCCTTATTGTGGGAAGAATCATAAAGTCCTTGGTTTCAAAGTCCAGAGTTCAGACCAGGTGGATACCAGCATATCCTCAAGCTGGCATCTGATGAGTGCAAGATGGTTCAGTGTGGAGGACGCAGCCCGCCTGCTGGCTCTGTGCTTTTGATGAAGCTGGTTTGGGGGTGTGGCAATGCCAGCCCCCTCTGAGCTACCAGCAAATGACAGTTCATTCCCTCTGAGAGATTTTAGAGCTAAACTTATGAATTGCTGTAACTCCTGAACCATACACGTTACATTTAGGGGGGTAACAGCTTCATACTTGGAGGAAAATACAGATTAATATGATACCTGACATGGCTAGTGCATCAGATCAGGGTCCTGAGTAGATTCATACCTGGGTGGTAGGGGCCCCGGGCCCCTCTCGACTGGTATCAAGAGATCCAGCATGACCCTACGGATCCAATGATACCGTTCTCATAACCACCCTATTTATTGTATTCTGTAAATGGGCAAAAGATTATATTGTACATTCATTTCTTCCTGCTAAGGCCGGAGTCAGCCTGACTGGAGTCCAGCTGTGTCTGCTTCTTGTCTATGAAAAGGCCCTGTTGGCTCCTTCAATTAACATCTGAATGCGAAATCTGCTTAGACAACTTTGAGTTTACACCTCTGGCTTGATCAGCAGTCACAGGGCCAGTCTTCCTGCCAGCTGCTTGTCACCTTATACCTGATGGATGGGCCATCAGCACAGCTTGAAGCCAGGGACTCTCTGGGCCCAGGCTCATTAGCATATCAAAAGAGCCATCCTGCAGTTAAGGTGATGCTATTCCTCTGCTAAGAAGGGACTGCAGACCTCCTACACAATAAATCCAGATTCTATCGATTTGAAGCGCAATCGACGCAGAGAATCGAGTGCGATCGCTTTTCTTCACGGGCGGTTCCAGGACGCGCCTGCGTCCCCGCAATCGTCCGTGACACATGGTACAATTTTTTCATACAATCTTACCATTTCTATGTAATATAAGGGAATTGCCTAAATGATCCTTTCAGTATATTCACTTAATTTACTCTTATACTACATAGAAATGGTAAGATTGTATGAAAAAATTGTACCATGTATGGCCACCATAATGCTGGGCACACATGGCTCAATTTTGCCGCTCGATTGATTCCCAGCCAGGGTTGCCAACCTAATTTCTAATTTTTGACGGACAAAAGGCCCAAAAAAGCAGGACACCCAAGATTTTAGACGGACAGAGGGCGGAGTCAGAAGCGCACTTTTAAGTAGAGTTGTGGGTGGGGCTAAGTTCCGGGCATTATTTTTTTTTCAGTATTTATATAGCACTGGCATCTTCCACAGCACTTTACAGAGTACATAGTCATGTCACTGACTGCCCTTAGAGGAGCTCACAATCTAATCCCTGCCATAGTCATAGTCTAATGTCCTACCATATCATTATTATCAGTAGCGTTCCTACCGTCAAGCGGCAGGAGCGGTCCGCCCCGGGTGTCCTCATGGTGGGGGGGTGACACCCGGAGTCCTGTGCTGCCGCCCCTGCCGCTGTGCTCGGCTCGCCTGTGGCCTTAATCCCTGCAGGGGCCTCGGGCTGGGCTGCCCCCTGTGTTCCCCTCCCTCCCATCAGACCAACAGATCAGCGCGACAGACCTACACAGACTGCGCGGGACCCGACTACTTCATATGCGGAAGTGACGACACTCGTCACCTCCTGCATATGAGCCGACTCGCGTGGCTGCATAGTGTGCACCGCTCTGTCAGCCGGGTCCCACGCTGATCTGAGGTCTCTGCCCCTGTTCGCCGCGCTGATCTGCAGGTCTGATGGGAGGAGGGAGAGAGGGAGGGAGAGCGAGAAACACTACCTACCATTCACTCCTACCTACCGAAACCCACATATTGCTACCCATCTATCTGTAACCACTCTACTACCTAACCACCCACTGCTGCCTACTTACCTACCTAAACCTTACCTACCTATCTACCTAACCACCCACCCAAACACTGCTACCTACCCACACACTGCTGTCTACCTACCTTAAACCCCACAAACTGTTTCCTATCTACCTACCCACACACTGCTACCTACCTACCTAAACCCACACACTGCTACCTACCTAAACCCACATATTGCTACCCATCTATCTAACCACTATACTACCTAACCACTCACTGCTGCCTACCTACCTAAACCTTACCAACATACCTAACCACCCACCCACTGCTACCTAAACTTTACCTACCTAACCACCCACCCAAACCCACGCACTGCTACCTACCCACCCACACACTGCTACCTACCTACCTAAACCCACACACTGCTACCTTACTTAGATAAAACCCCACAAACTGCTACCTACCCACCCATACACTGCTACCTACCTACCCACTCACTGCTACCTACCTACCTACCCACACACTGCTACCCATATACTTAAACCCACACACTGCTATGTACCTAAACCCACAAACTGCTACCTACCTACCTACCTAAACCCACACACTGTTACCTACCTGCGTACCTAAAACCCCACAAGCTCCTACCTTTCTACCTACCCACACACTGCTACCTACCTACCTAAACCCACACACTGCTACCTACCTGTATATCTAAAACCCCCACACACTACTACCTACCTAAACCCACACACTGCTACCTATCTACTTACCTAAAACCCCACAAATTTCTACCTACCTACCTACCCACACACTGCTACCTACCTGCCTACTTACGCACACACTGCTACCTACCTACCTAAACCCACACACTGCTACCTACCTGCCTACCTAAAACTCCACAAGCTCCTACCTACCTACTGCTACCTACCTAAACCCACAAACTGCTACCTATCTGCCTATCTAAAACCCCACAAGCTCCTACCTACATACACACACACTGCTACCGGACTACCTAAACCCACACATTGCTACCTACCTAAACCCACATATTGCTACCCATCTATCTAACCACCATACTACCTAACCAGTAGAGTACAGTGAAAGGAGGCGCCCATAGAATGTAAGTGAATCCACTATTAGTAGCTAATATATATGAACATTTGATCAGGTAAGTAGAGAATACCCTTACCTGTAATAAAGGTAGAAGACCACTGGTATAAAATTGTAATTATTTATTAAATGAGATTAGCATATCTAACCACCCACCCACTGCTACCTAAACTTTACCTACCTAACCACCCACCCAAACCCACACACTGCTACCTACCCACCCACACACTGCTACCTACCTACCTAAACCCACACACTGCTACCTTACTTAGATAAAACCCCACAAACTGCTACCTACCCACCCATACACTGCTACCTACCTACCCACCCATACACTGCTACCTACCTACCCACCCATACACTGCTACCTACCTACCCACACACTGCTACCTACCCACACACTGCTACCTACCTACCCACACACTGCTACCTATATACTTAAACCCACACACTGCTATCTACCTAAACCCACACACTGCTGCCTACCTACCTAAACCCACACACTGCTACCTACCTGCCTACCTAAAACCCCACAAGCTCCTACCTTCCTACCTACCCACACACTGCTACCTACCTACCTAAACCCACACACTGCTACCTACCTGCCTACCTAAAACCCCACAAGCTCCTGCCTACCGCTACCTACCTACCTAAACCCACAAACTGCTACCTATCTGCCTATCTAAAACCCCACAAGCTCCTACCTAACTACACACACACTGCTACCGGACTACCTAAACCCACACATTGCTATCTACCTACCTAAAACCCCACAAACTGCTACCTACCTACCCACACATTGCTACCTACCTAAACAAATACACTGCTACCCACCGACCTAAAACCACACACATTGCTACCTACCTACCCAACCACCGCCTGGGGACACCCTGCTACCTATACTGGGGGCCAACTTACTACCTATACTTGGGGGGGCACCTTACTACCTATACTGTGGACACTTAGCACCTATACTGTTGATACTTACCACCTATACTGGGGACACCTTCCTACTTATACTGGGGACACCTTACCACCTATACTGGGGGGCCCCCTACATATATATGTGACTTGCCACATATACTGGGGAGTTGGTACCCACATCTAGTTATATAGTGGAGTCTCCACCCATGGCCACACCCAATTTGCCTCAGAGGAGCTCACAATCTAATCCTACCATAGTCATAGTCTAATGTCCTACCATATTATGTATTAATTTAGCTCTGACATCTCCTGCAGCACTTTACAGAGTACATAGGCATGTGACTGACTGTCCTCAGAGGAGCTCACACTCTAATCTTACCATAATCATAGTGAAATGTCCTACCATATTATTATTATGTATTTATATAGCGCTGACATCTCCTGCAGCACTTTACAGAGTACATAGTCATGTCACTGACTGTCCTCAGAGCTTACAATCTAATCCTACCACAGTCATAGTCTAACGTTCTACAATATTATTATTATGTATTTATAAAAAAAAATTATTTATTTATATAGCACTGACATCTTCTGCAGCACATTACTGAGTACACAGTCATGTCACTGATTATCCTCAGAGGAGCTCATAGTCTAATCCTACCACTGTCTCACTGTCACGCTCACTAATTTTCATCTTTTTTTTTGGGAAGGGGGGGGGGGGGTGTCTGTGGATAATTAGCACCTGGTGTCACATACCCTAGGTACGCCACTGGTTATTATGTATTTATATAGCACTGACATCTCCTGCAGCACATTACAGAGTACATAGCCATGTCACTGACTGTCCTCAGAGGAGTGCACAGTCTAATCCTACCATAGTCATAGTCAGAAGCGCACTTTTAAGTAGAGTTGTGGGTGGGGCTAAGTTCCGGGCATTTTTTTTTTTCAGTATTTATATAGCACTGACATCTTCTGCAGCACTTTACAGAGCACATAGTCATGTCACTGACTTTCCTTTAGAGGTGCTCACAATCTAATCTTACCATAGTCATAGTCTAATGTCCTACCATATTATTATTATGTATTTATATAGCACAGACATCTTCTGCAGCACTTTACTGTTGTCACACTAGCTCACAATCTATAGACCTGCTTCTTCATGTGCCACAGAAATGCAGTTCAGAGCAGCTGTGGGGATATTATGCACCCCTGATCGGCCTCCACAATTCATTTGAGATGTAGTCTATAAATGTGATTCCATCTCACATTTATGGACTACATCTCCCAGCATGCATTATTGTGGCAGCTGAACAGGGGGTGCATAATATCACCACAGCTGCTTGCTTTGTGTGGTTCTGTGATACACATACAAGATGGAGGCACCTGTGCAAACTAGGGGGAGGGGAAGCTAGAGATCATCCCCTGTACATTAGTACAAATCGCAGCTGTCCCCCCAAAACACACACCGTATACTAACCTCCCTTAGGGAGAGGTTTGTTTCAAACGATGGTGCTCAGGTCACTTCCAGTAGTGTGCCTATGTTTGCAGAAGGGGTAATTACACTGTAAGGGCTAGTTCACACTGGCGCCTAAATCCCGATTGTGCTTGCGATTCAGCAGGCAAAATCTTGCATTTTACCGCTATTTGCATCTGTGATTCCCGTTCAATGGAACTAGAATCACAGCACAATTGTTCCCAAAGCACTGCCTGCAGGGTGTTGGCGAATGATCGCAATCGCTGCTGTGTGAATGTATCCATAGGGATACATTAGCAGCAGCTCTTTGCTGATCACTGGCAATCAGCAGTGCTGCAAAATTGGCCAGTGTGAACCAGCCCTAAACTGGAAGATAGGTTGCAGGCAGCTGAGCCACACAGACCCCAGCTTCTATGTAAATAAAAGGGAGAATCTGAGCTGCCTGCCTGATCAGAGCAGCTCACAACCTATTGTAAAAGTGAA